>NC_067399.1:443055470-443356606 GCF_016432865.1 Antechinus flavipes | reverse complement strand
TCCTAATGTGTGTCCTCAAATACTTACTTAATCTTATTGCACCCTGTTTTCCTTATATATAAAATGAAAGGTTGGAATAAATGGCTTCTAACATTGTTTTTGGGTCTAGATCAATAAATTTCTATTCTGCAATAGAGATATTTGCCTTTAGGTTTTTACTCTCTTTTGCCCAAGACTTTGCAACTTCCCCTTATGTTGTCTCACTCCCTGAACTTTCATAAGTGTTGGTGTAAGGAATGAAGCTAGTTCATATATGACATTCGATTCTCTCTAGAATATAGTCTAGGTTCAGACAACTCTCTTTGTACTTCTAAATGCTATCTTTGCTTGGGGAGAGGGTCAGGCAGATAGGAAGGTAAAACATAGAGATGATTTTAATTAGTACTAAACAAATTCTAGAAATATGATAAGAAAAACAGAAAGAAAAATGGGGAGCAAACAGAGCTCCCAGTAATTGGGGAATGGCTGAATGAACTGTTGTATATGAATAGCATATAATATTATTGTGCTATGATAAGAATATAAACTATTCAAAGAAACTTGGGAAGACTTATGTCTACTGATGTTGAGTGACATTAAGTAGAGCCAAGAAAAATAATCTAAAAGATCACTGAAATACTGCAAAGGAAAAACAACACTGGAGGACTTTTGATTATGATCAATGTGACAAACAAATCATGACTTCAGAGGATTGACTGATGGTAGACCCTGCCTTCCATTTCTCAGTAGGTAAATTGTGAACTTCAGGTGGAATAAGGCAGGCATTTTCAGTTGTGACTATATGGTGATTTGTTTTATTTAACTATACCTATTTGTTCAAAGAGATACTTCTATTGGGTGAGAAGGGAAAGGGATGCTCACATCAGTAAGTAACAGATATACGTTTTAAGAAGAAAAGTTTTTTTTTTTAATGAAAGAAAGGAAGAATATATAGGAATAGGATAGATCCAAAAGAACACTAGAGTAAAAGTTAGGAGATCTGGTTGAAGTTTCAACTCTGGCACTGAATTTAGGACTACTTAAAGTCACAATTTCCTCATTTAGAAAATGAGAACTATGTGATTCTGGGGAAGTCACCTAACCCCAATTGCCTCAGAAAAAAAAGAGAGAGAGAGAGAGAGAGAGAGAAGCTTATATTAAATGGCCTCAATGTGTAAGATACTGTGCCTGTGATAGAGACATAAAGAAAAAAAATGTCTCCCTAAATTCATTGATCTTGTGACAAAAGTATATAGGAAAATGGTGTCATAGGAAGAGCACAGTCTTAGGTATACAAGACCGGTTGTCAGGAGATGTGGGTTTGCCTTCTAGCTTGTTCTACAATCACTGCTGGATGAGGCTCCTGAAAGGCTGTGCTGAACTGGAGAAGGGCAAACGTTGTCCTAATTTATCAAAGGGAAAAGAGAAAATTAAAAATAAAAACAAAAACCTCAAGAGCAGTGAGCTTGACTTGTATTGCTGGTAAAATTCTAGAACACATTATTAAGGGGATGATATATGAGCTTTCAGAAAGGGAAGCAGTGATCACTAAAAACCAGCATGGCTTCATCAAGAGCAGGTCATGCCAGACTAACCTCATTTCCTTTTTTGACAGGATAATTAGACTGGTAGATTGGGGGATGCTGTAGACATAGTATTCTTAGATTATAGCAAAGCATTTGGCAAAGTCTCTCCTCTGCTTGTTGACAAGTTGTGAAGATGTGGGCTGGAGGACAGTGCAGTTAGGCAGCCTAAAATCTGACTGAATGACAGGACCCAGAAAGGAGTCCTTAATGGCTCATATCCATGGGGAGGGAGGTCTCCATGGGACCTCTGAAGCCCCAGTGATCTTGAACAGTGGTCCTGTGTTACTTATTATATATTCTAATTGGTGACCTGAATGAAGGGAAGACATGCTGGTCAAATCCACAGATGATTCAAAGTTACATTGGAGGCAGCTAGATGGCACAGGGGATAGAGCATTGGCCTTAAAGTCTGCAGGATCTGAATTCAAATCCAGTCTCAGACACTTAACACTTACTAGCTGTGTGACCCTAGGCAAGTCACTTAACCCCACTGCTTTGCAAAGAAAACAAACACAACAAAACAAAGTTCAGCTGGATGATAGTATCAAGTTCCATAAAGATTTTGACAGGCTAGATTAATGGGACATAACAAATCAGATCATATTTAATAGAAGAAAATGCAAAGAGACTATTATAGGCTACTGGGCTGGGGAGAACAATAACATTCCTTGGAGGTCTTTGCATAGAGGCTGTATGAACACTCATTAGAGATGGTGAAAGAATTCTTGTCCAGATTGGTCTAGATGCCCTCTGAGCTTCTATCTCACACAATTTGGGATAGTTTGGAGGGGAAAGGGGAGTCTTCATGTTAGCTCCATGATCTTGGAAAAATCACTTTTACTTTTAGTGATTTGTGAAATAGGAATAACAATTTCATGTAGTACAGTGGATAGACTGCCAGGTCTGGAGTTAGAAAAATTTATCTTCCTAAGTTCTAATCTGGCTTCAGACACTTACTAGCTGTGTAACTCTTGAGTAAGTCACTTATCCCTTTTTACCTCAGTTTTCTCATCTGTAAAATGATATGGGGAAGGAAATGGTAATTCATTCTAACACATTTGCCACAAAAACTCAAGATGAAGTCCCAGAGAGTGGGGCACTCTAAAATGACTGAACAACGTGAGGCTTCATGGGTTTTTTGAAAAGTACTTAATGATCATCATGGTCTATGTAAATGGATGAAGATGAGGATGCCAGGTTGACCTCAGGATGCTGATGAAGTAGACCAGGCAAAATCATAGTGGTAGTTTTCTATTTCTAAATACACCTTTTCCTGTGTTCAGGGAAAGTTGTTTATGTGTTTGACATCCACATCTATCTCTAAGTATAGTTAGGACAAGAGAAAGAAACAGATAGATTAAATGGGCAGTAAGCAGTTTTCAATCATCTTAAACTATTTCATCTACTGCCTAACCCATCTGATCAACCCTTGAGAACTCAGTTACTTATAACAGTCAAAAAATCCAGAGCACATAATGTTTGTTGTAAACACTGTCGAAGTCTTACTGGCCTCTCTTGTGACTTAATTTTTCTTTTCTTAAAGTAAAACCAAATCAATATCATCTTGAGTGGCTCAACCTAAAGGCAAGAATTCTGTTTACTGCTTATTAAAGCCCATATAGATATTGCAAAAACTGACTTTTTCAGGCTAAATTCAGATTGAGGCAAGGCTGAGAGGGCCAGGAAAAGTAGTTAGGTTATTTACTTAAGGTTCTGTGAGATTTGCAGAGAGCCTTATTCCAGCTTTGCCACTCATTAGTTGGGTAGTCTTGGGATGCTTAATGGAAATATGATACAGTGGTTAGTGTGTTGGTATTGATATTGGTATACTTGAATTCAAATCATACTTTTGATGCTTGTAAAGTATATGACCTAAGAAAAATCATCATAATTTCATTTCCTTAGCTATTTTTTTAAGAAACTAGTAGTAGCAGGGTATCTAGACCTGTGATTTCACTGAACTACTTTTGTAGAAATCCTGTCCAATAATGCAGATAGGTAAGCCTCTGTAAATGTAATGTAAATGTCTCTGTAAAAGTATGGCCTAGGGTTCTTGGAAATTGAATGATTTTCCTAAGGTCAAACAGCTGACATGTCAGAGGTCAACAGAATGGATATGGAAGGATGAATATGGCTTTTCTCTTGATCTGGAAATGTGAAGAGCATTGACAATATTTGTAGTTCTAGCCTAGAAACACTTGAACTTTGCATCTAGTTAGCATAATAATTAGTGAAAATAGGAAGCTTGTCTCAACAGATAAGTCTTCAAAAGATAAGAAGCAATTCTCAAAAGAATTACAAACAAAATATGAAAGAAATTTTCAAATCAGAACAAGAGAAATTCAAAAAATATAACCCTGAGATTTTACCAATTCTCAGAAAACTGACAAATTTGATAAAAGATAATTGTCATTGTTGAAAGAGCAGTGGAAAGATCAGCACACTTATGCATTGTTGGTGGAGCTATGAATTGATTCAACTATTCAGTAAAGCAATTTGCATTTTTGTGAAATGAATGACCACCATGAAACAAATCTATACCATTTGACTCAGAGATTCCATTATTAGACATATACCTTAGAAGTCAGTGATAGAAAGGAAGGCCTCTTAAGACACAAAATATTTATACCAGTACTTTTTGTAGTAGCAAAGAACTGGCAACAAGGTACGTATGTGCCCATCAAATGAAGAAGGGATAACAAATTATGGTATTTGAATGTTATTTAAAAATGATGAACATAATGAAACAATGAAGTACAGGACTTATGATAGAAAGTGAAACAATGGGGCAGGTAGGTGGCAGTGGATAGAGCACCAGCCCTAAAGTCAGGAAGACCTGAGTTCAAATCTGGACTTAACACTTCCTAGCTGTGTGACCCAGGGCAAGTCACTTAACCCCAATTGCCTTAGTAAAAAAGAAAGAAAAAAAGAAAGTGAAACAAAATAGAACCAAGGAAAATAATATACAATGGCTGTAACAATTAAAATGGCAACAACAGAAACAAATCAAAATTGAATGCTATGAAATTATGAAGACCAAGCTTGGCTCTAAAGAAGAGAGATGAGAAGCTACCTCTGAATGTATCTTTGCAAAGGTATAGCATGTAATCTTTTTCTTCATCTTTTAAAAAATCATTCTCTCTTATAAGGGATAGCTCTGTATAAGGAAGAGGCAAAGGAGTCTACATTGGGAAATATAAATGCTATAAAAACAAAAATCATCAATAATTTTTTATTTAAAATTTTTAAAAAAATATTAAGTTTAAGTAGTTTGTTCCCACAAAAACTGAACTCCAGGTAAAGTTTTTCCTAGTGTGGCCTTGTAATGTACTCTACCCAAACCCTATCCCATTCCTGCTTCTTGCCTCTGACAGGAAAATGGATATACCTTTAGAAGAGAGGCTTGAATCTAAGTTCATGTTTTCCTAACTTCAAGGCCCATATCATAATCTATCTCTGTTTCTTAAATACAAAATGAATTTATTCATACTTGAATTTCTTAACCTACAGGATTTTTTGCAAATCTTCAAGTACCATGAAAAAATCAGTTGATAAATTGTCAGCACAAGGACTGGACTCAGGAAGATGAGTTCAAATCTGGCTATCACTTAACCTGGGCAAGTCACTTAATCTTATTTGCCTTAATTCCTCATCTGTAAAATGAGCTGGAGAAAGAAATAGCAAACTAATCAAGTATCTTTGCCAAGAAAACCCCAAATGGGCTCATAACGAATAGGACATGACTGAAACAACTGAACAACAACAAAGCAGTGGAGTGGGACTAAACCTTTGGGGATACTGGTTTCAACCTCTTCCCTTCATTTTAAAGTTGAAAAAAACTGAACCTCAAAGAAGTGAAATAATTTCTAAGGTAATTTAACTGTTAAGAAAGAAGGTAGAGATTCAAACTCAGGTCATAAGATTTTATATCCATTTCTCCTTTCACTATGCCAGACTTATTATTCTCTTACTACCTATTCTGATCCATAATGGATTTTCTTAAAATTGGCTCAAAATAACAGAATAATAACTAGATTCCACGTGGATTGTAGCATAAGGACATTTTCCTCCTGAGCATGTTTCCTGATGGTTCAGGAGTGGGACTGAGAACTTCAGTTAGGGAAAGCAGTGAATTTCATGTTTTAGACCCCTGACCTGGTTGGCCTGCCTAAGGCAGATTTTGAGAGACCAAGAAGGCTCAGTGTGTTAGCATTTATGGTAACAGCATTCCGATGAGTTGAGGTGCTCAGCCTGGTACTGACTGGGGGATGGGTGGGAGAAGTCTAGAATAAAGACAAAGTCATGATGGGTGAGATGACCTTGAACCCTGCACTTGACTTGTAGTGCAGGTGAGAAAAGCTGGTGCATGTCCAAGGACTCCAAGCACAACAAAGGAGTCAAAGCAAGACCATTTCTCTCAGAAATCAGTCTGAATTCTGCTCTCCCAGTCCTTTATCTCTGACTCTACAATGTAATTATGTGTCCCTGCCAGGACTTTTTTTAATTTTGCCAAGAAAATTAGAGGTCATGGGAGTGTGGTGCTTTATCATCACCTTCTCACTGATCTGGAGAAGTCAACTTAGCTGACACTCCATCACTCATAGTGCGAAAAGGCTCCAGAGAAAAGGCATTTTCTTATGCTGAGCTCAGGTGGGAACCCTTTTCCTATTTGGACTCCAGACCCCCTGAGTTTTCATCACATCTACTTCTACTGTACATCCTCTTGCTGGCATTAAATAGACTTGGTTTACTCTGATTAATAGCTAGGTATTGTCTCTACTGCTGTAACTAATCAGTGATTCACCATATGTTGCTACTGGGAACTTAATGAATACAATCTTCATGGAATGCTACTGAAATCTTTGGATGAAGAAGCATTAAAAGGTACATCATAAATTAGTAGTTCACATTTTTAAGACCCTCAGATCTGAGAATTATAATTCTAAAGCTAGAAAGGACATTGGATCTCATCTAGTCCAATCCATTCATTTTATATATGAGGAAACTGAGTTCCAGAGGAGTCAGGATTTGCCCAGGGTAGAGGTAGTGAGTGACAAAGCTGGGATTTGGACCTAAGAACTCTGCCTCTTAATTCAGTATGCTTTCTTCTTTGTATCTCTAGTGCCTACCACAGTGTCTGGAACTCTAACTTAAGTTACTTTGGGAAAAATTATTTGTCAAATTGTATCAGATGGAATGGAGAAAGAAGACAACATCACCTAGGAAAATATTGTAGCTGATTAGTTGAGAGATAACAAGACATGCACTATGATAAGGAGTAGTGAGAACCAAGAAAAGGTTTAGATGGGAGAGATATTGGAAAGTAAATGAGATTTCTCCTCAAACTAAGTTTCCTTGGAAGTGAGTGAGGCACTTTGGGGCACTATTTCTCTCTGTTTTGCCAGAAGGGTATGATTTTTCGTAACATACTCTTATTTGTAGGTGAAACTCACCTTTGGTGGAGAACTTGCTTTGGGGTAGCCCAGGGATGTATCTGTCATGTTCACTTTCCCTCTTAGTGAGAGGTGAGATGGGCCTTTCAGAAGGCTGCTCCACTGAGCTATTCTTATGGGACCCAGCCCCAGGGTTCCTTCAGCAAATTATAATAACAAACATCCATAGCATTTCAAAGTTTGCAAAGCACTTGACAAATATTCTTTATGTGCTCCTCCAAACAATCCTGGAAGGTAGTTCTTGTTATTATCCCCAAATTATAGATGAAAAAACTGAGGCACAGAGGGGTTATGTGAGGGGTTTGGAGTCATTCATACTGTATCTGAGGCTGAATTTGAAGTTAGGTCTTCCTGACTCCAAGCCCCAATCCCTCTTATATAATGATATTGGATAATAACAGCTAACATTTGTATAGCAAGTATTCTAAAATATATTTTCCCTTCAAAGAACTTTCTGAAAGTTTAATGGAAATATAATATGTGTGTATATCCTATTGCCCATTTTTTAAATCTGTCTAAGATTCTAGAAAGCCTCATAGCATATTTTAAAATAGTATGAAAGCATAGACTTTTAGTGCTAGAGAAGCAGTTATAGATCATCTTGAGAAGTATTCTGGGAGGGGCCAGATAGTTTCTTCTCCTTGCAAGTAGAAGATTTTTGTTGTTGTTCAGTCATTTCAGTCTTTTCTTACTCTTTGTGACCTTTTTGGGGGGTTTTCTTGGCAAAGATATGGGGCGGTCTGCTATTTTCTTTTCCAGCCCATTTTATAGATGAGCAAAGTAACTTGTCCAGGGTCACACAGTTAGTCAGAGAGGTCAGACTTGGATTCAAGTCTTCCTGACTCCAGTACTGTGTTCTATCACTGTGTCACCTAGCTGCCCTAAGAGAAGATTAGTCATATCTCACTAAGCTTCTTTAGACAAGTGGGTTTCTATCCTTCTATGTCATTTGGAAATCTTCTCATTTTCAGAAACAGAAAGTGAGGCTCAGAAAGATAAATGGCTTACACAAGAGTATGCCATGCATGAATAACAGGACCAAACCCTGGGTCTCCTGACTCTAAATCCTGGCTACAACAGGATTCTTGCTTCCCTTTAGCTCCCCTCTGCAGCAAGTTCAGTAAATTCAACTTTTTAGAAGAAACATCATTTCTGAATACTGATTTTGTCCTATCCTGTGACATTCTTGGCCAGAGATTAAAAATGGACTATATGTCTAGATTTTCATCTCTAGTAGGGGCCACTTACCTCTGTTTGCACAAGATTGACCCTTTGGGATCGAAGCTCTCTTACACAGTTGAATATGTCCACCACACCTTCATTTTCTGCCATGTCGAGCATGATATCAATAGCAATGAAACAACCTGTCCTCCCTGCTCCAGCACTGGAAAAAAAAAAAAGATGTATTTGGCACTATTAGACACCATAGAGCATAAGCTTGAGGGCAGGGTCATTTAAATATTTGTATCTCTAGTGCCTAGCACAGTGTCTGGTCTAGTCTGGTAGTCATTTAATAAATATAATTGATGAATGAATGAATTAATTGTACACTGAACCCTCTAGCTATAATAGCGTAAGTACAGATCTACTTGCTTGAAATTCATGTAGAAGAAAAATGGAGAGAAAGATGGAAAGAGAGAATAGAGGAAAAAATGGAAAAGAAAGGGAAGAAAGAATAAGGGAAGAATATATACAGATAAAGATGGAACAAAAGCTATCATGTGTGATAGCAGAAGGAAATGTCATTTAGAGGAAGAGATCCCATGGTAGACAGGATGTGGCTCCCATTACTTCCATTAAACAATGACCTTGAAAAAGTGCATCTCATTTTCTATCAGCAAAACGTGAATGTTAAGTAGTCAGAGAATTTTAGCTAACATGCTTAATCAGAAACAGGATAACTTAGTCTTTTTGACACGTAATATAACATGACAAATAATTGCTAAGCACAAAATGTCAAGGGTCTAAGTGAGATCCTACTGTCCACACTAGGGACTTCTCAGACCTAAGTGTGATTTTAAAGATCATTATGTTGATGAGTTAATTGTACTGAACCATGGATACAGGGAACCCATTTTCCACATATAAATGTGGTTATAAATACGAAAGGTATCTGGACAGCAAGGGAGAAGGTTAAGTATATTTTCATGTTAGCTAAATTTTAGTCCACATATCACTTACTTTTCTTAGGGAAACAGCTGGTGTCTATAGTGTGAAAATGAAATAAACACAGAAAGGATGGGTAAAGAAAAGAGAAGAAATATAAGTTGGTCATAAAGCCAAAGAGTATAAAAATACAGAAAAACTGCCCAGTGGGGACATTTCAATGATCTTGAATCAATAGAGTTTTGTCAAAAACCAACATACAGAAAATATATTTTTCATTTGCTGTAAAACTTCATTGTTGGAAATGAGTAGGATTGGGCCTGTATCTTCTGCAATATGGGAAGCTCATTCTCCCTTAGGAACTCACTGAATTGTAGCCTACTTACCAGGGAGGAAAAAGAAACATCTGGCTCCTCCCATGAGTCTTCTCAAAACACCCTACAACTGTTTACTTAGACCTGAAAAATATGGTGTGGTGGCTGAGATAACATCTTCAAAGCCATATGAAATGGCATGTTAGTATTATTATCCATGTTTTTTAAAAAGGCAATCTTCAACAAAGTCTTTGTTAATGACATGTATAGGAAATAGCCCCTCTAGATGTACAGATTGTGAGAGAAGAGAAAAACAAACCAAAAACAAACAAGCCACGCACCCAGCACTGATTGAGTCAATAAGTACAAGTGATAGCAGTGATTACAAATAACTTGTATTTAGGTAACACTTTTAAGATTTACAGAGGGATTTTTTTACTCCACAATTTTGAAAAACAAAAAAAACTAATGATCAGAGAAGTTAAGAATTTGCCTGAGGTCACACAGCTAAGAGATTCCACACCCAGATTTCAGATTCTGGTCTTCTGTCTCTAAGTCCAGCATGTGTTGTACACATACACTACCTTCTAGGATATTGGGTCCAAGAAAACTTGAATATATATGTATGTATTTGAAAGAAGTTGCATTTCTACATCCATTGTACCTTTCCCATTAAAGGTAGTCAAACTGACCTTTAAAGTCAGCAGCAAGTTCATCCTGGCACTGGTGATCTGACCTGGATTTGTTCCTTTTATGTAACACCTGACAAAGGCCAGGATAAATTAGGTAAGTTGTGCAAATTTGTCAATGAAAAGTCTGGACTGTATCATCCTGGGAAAACTGTCATTTATTACTCATTTGTGAGTTTGTTTACCTTTTGTGAAACCGCTGGTGGTCTTAGTATAGGGTGTGCTGGAAAATGTTTAATGTCAGCTCTTTGGAAACCATAAATTAATGATATACTTTTAGGTTTAATCTACATTATCTACATTTTGTTCACTACTTTCTTAAGTCTAGACAATCAACAAAAGGCTAACTCAAGCTCTGATTTATAGCATTTGATAATTTCTGAGATATAAAAGCTTACAATGAAAGTTTAACAATCAGCTTGAGAACTGGTACGAACTGCTCCCAGTACACCTTTAGTGTCTGAGATGTGAAGGTAGGAGGATAGAGAATCCTGAGTGGAGTAATCTAAGTGTTCTCATTTAGCAATGAAGAACAAGAAGGATCATTTTAAAGAAATAGCTGAGTCCTGAGTATGTATCCTTAAAATTCTGCCCCTTTTCCAAGAAACTACACACAGTGAAGGAAGAGATATGTTAGCTACTATCCTAATTTATCTAATCTGGATTTTTAAGAAGGTATGGTATTTTGAAAAGAATACTACGTCAGGAGTCTGGAATTCTAGTTCTGGTTCTACCATTAACTTGATGTGTGACTGGGACTTCCCCTAAACCTCAATTTCCTCATCTGTAAAATAAGGTCACTAGACTAAATGGTGTCTAAAAGTAGTTTCAACTTCAGATATTCTTTGACTACCATTTTGGATATGTCCAATAACTCTTCTCCTCTTTACTTGAATGATATGGACATAACTTGGGAAATACTGAGCTATTTTGGTCTCTATAGGGATAGTTCTCAGTTTTTCAGATCAAAACCAGATTTTTTTGGATCACAATCAACAAGTATTTCTTTAAGTACCTACTATATGCCAAGCAACTTAGCAAATTATGGGGGGGGGAGACAAAAAACAATCCCTATCCTCAAGGAGCTGCAGATATAATAGGGGAGATAATCTACAAACTACTACACACAAATAAGAAATATACAAGATAAATTGGAGTCAGAGAGAGAAAGCACTAAGATTAAGAAAGCCTTGAAAAGGTTTTTTTTTGCAGAAAATAGAACTTTATCTGAGACTTGCAATGAGCCAGAAAACAGAAGCACGGAGGGCCAGAGGCATTAGGGATAACCAGTGAGAAAGAATCTCTTATGAGAGAGCAGTAAGGAGGATGTCATTAGATTGCAGAATATGAGAGTAAAGTAAAGAATAAGAGCGGGTAAATTATAACTGAGGAATCTGTGCTTTAGGCTTAGTGATCGAATGGTCACATATCAGGCTAAAAAGATGCTAAGAACTAAGATGACAGGAAAAGATAATGATAAATGTTGGAGGGGATGTGGGAATACTGGGACACTAATGCAATGCAGGTGGAGTTGTGAACAGATTCAAACATTCTGGAGAGTACTTTGGAACTATACTCAAAGGATTATCAAACTGTGTCTACCTTTTGACCCAGAAGTGTTTCTACTGGGCTGTATTCAAAGAGATCATAAAAGAAGTAAAAGAATCCACATATGTAAAATATGTTTGCAGCAGCTTTTTTTGTAGTGGCAAGGAATTGGAAATTGAATGGATGCCCCTCAGTTGGGGAATGGCTGAATAAGTTATGGTATATGAATGTAATAGAATATTATTATTGTATAAGAAATGATGAGCAGGCTGATTTCAGAAAAACCTGGAAAGATTTACATGAATTAATGTTGAGTGAAGTGAGCAGAACCAGGAGAATACTGGACACAGTAACAACAAGATTATGTGATAATCAACTGTGATGGACTTGGCTCCTCTCAGCAATGTGGCGATTCAAGAAAATTCCAACAGACTTGGGATGGAACATGTTATCTACAACCAGAGAACAATGAAGAATGAAAGTGGATTAAAGCATAGTATTTTCATTTTTCTTTGGTTTTTCTATCTCATGGTTTATTTCTTTTGATCTGATTTTTCTTATACAATATGACAAATGCAAAAATAAGTTTTAAAGGATTGTACATGTTTAACTTAGATTGTTTGATGTTTTGAGGAGGTAAGGGAGAGAGAGAAAAAAATTTGGAACACAAAATCTTACAAAATGAATTTTGGAAACTATATTTATGTGTATTTGGATTGAGGGGGGAAATGACAAGAAAACGTCATTTACATCTCCAAAAATTGGCTTAAGGTAGGGGTTCTTAGCCTTTGGGAGAGGTCATGGATCCCTTTGGCAGTCTGATAAAATTTATGTAATACTTAAAATAAGATTGCCCAAAAAACCTACCCACAATCAGGGTTAAATGACCTAACCTGGATCACAAAGCTAATAATTATCTGAGACAAGATTTGAACTTAGGCCCTCTTGACTCCAGGGCCAGTGTTCTATTCACTGTTCCACATAACTGCTCCTCAGAATAAAACTTTTAAACATCTAAAAAAATGAAATGTAAAGGATTACAAAAGAAACCCAAGGCTAATGAAATAAAGATGTAATTATTTTCTCTTTAAAAATTCACAGATTTTGAAATTTTTCAATGAGCACTCACATGTCTATAGAATCCCCATATTACCAATCTTTTTTAAGGGAAGGCTTGCTATGTATTTTCTATTTGATCTCCCTGAAAGAACAGAAGAAAATCTGTGTATATCATAGGCTCATAATATTTGAGAGTTGGAAAGGACATGTATTCCATAGTCTGAATTTCATGCACAAGAGCTTGTGGAAAGTTTGGGCTGAAGGTACATTATTATATGTAGACTATTTAGTCCAATATCCCCATTTAGAGGGAAAACTCAAGGTCAGAAAGAGGAGGTGACTGTTTCACAGTCACAGAACTAGAGAGAAGCAGAGTTGGTAATTCTGATGCCCATTTCAGTCAGTACACTCTGAAGAGAGAAGGAAAGGAGAAAAGGAAACAAACATTTCTTAAGAGCCTACTATATGCAGGTACTATAGTAAGCTTTACAGATATTATTTCTTCAGATGCTCACAACAACCCTGGAAGATAGGTTTTTTCCCCATTTTACAGATGAAGAAACTAAGGCAGACAGCAGTTAACAGGCTTGCCCAGGATCACAGGGACAGAAAGTATCTGAGACCTTCCTGACTCCAGGTCTGGAGCTTAAACCACCATGCTGCCTCTAAGACAGTGGAAAGGGTGACAAAGAAGGTAGATGAGAAGCCCATCAGCCAGCCGAGCACATACCTGCAGTGGACCACTATGGGGCCTGCCTCAGGAGGGTTGAGGAATTTCACCTGCCGGACAAAGCCCAGTAGACCTGTGGCATAGCACGGAACCCCATGGTCAGGCCAGCTGGTGAAATGGAACAGCCGGATTTCACGGATCTCATGATAGCCTTTCTGAGGAGAAAACACAACTTGTGTCTTCTTTAATTCATAACAAGACACATCATTGCTCTCTCCCTCCCCATCTCTAGCTGCTCCCGCCAAGAGACTATGAAGGAAAATCCATTGTTCAGGTCAGAGCTGGTTCTAGAAAATGACAATAATTATAATGATAATAAAACAACGAACATTTATATAGCACTGTGTGTCAGGCACTGTGCTAAGCACTATGCAGTTATTTCAATTGAACCTCACAACAACTCTGGGAAGCAGGTGCTATTATTATCTCCATTTGACAGGTGAGAAAACTGAGGCTAACTTAACTAAGTTAAGTGATTTGCCTGGGGTCACACAATTAGTAAGTATATGAGGTCAGATTTGAACAGAAGTCTTCCTGACTTTAGGCCTGTCTATCTACTCTACCAACTAGATGTCTCACTTAAAAGTTTTCTTAGGGAATATCTGCAGAGGATAAGTCAACTACTACTTCAGAAGCTGTAATGTTAATTATCATTATAGTGATCCATATTTATGTTACAAAATGCTTTCTTTACTTGCTAAATGGACAGTTTTACATGCAACCACTACTCTCCCTAACTTAAAAAGGATGAAATTGAGGCAGAATGAAAGATCAAGTGACTTGTCCAAGAATATAAAAGCAGCTGAGAAGCAGGATTCAAGGTCAGATCATTTGATTTCCAAATCAGATAGTCTTTAATCTATCTATCCTAAAAGCATTTATGTTTTTGTTATGGACTATTACAGAAGCTTACCTTGTACTAGGGAAAAAACATGTGCACAGATTAATAAACAGTAAACACATGCAAAGTGAACACAAAACAACTGAAGAGAAACATCATATATATGTCTATATATACAAGTATACAAACACACATATATACACACATTCGCATGCACACATTTTTTGGACAGGTTTATGCAGGAATTTGTTTTCTTGACTATACATACACTTTTGCAATGGGTTTTGTTTTTCTTGCTTTTTACAATGGGGAGGGGAAAGTGGAAAGGAGAAAAAACTTTAAATGAAATGAAATTGAAAAAAGAAAAAAGAAATATCAAAATTTTTAAAAAACAAAATGAAAAATAACAAGATTCAAAAAATCTAATGATTTTTCTCAGACTCACAAACAATAAAGCATTTGCAAAGTAGGAGTCTGAAATTCTCAGTCATCTGCCTGAGCCTTGACACAATCTTTAGACTGGGGATTTTCAGCCAAGTATCAACTCCCAGAATCTCAGAAATGTCAGGTTTTGAAACAACCTTAAAAAGTCATTAAGTCCAATCTTTACCTAGAGTGAGACTCTCATCTATGGCATTTTTGACATGTGGTGGTCTGACCTCCCTCCAGTGATGGAGAACTCAGAGATTGTTATTTGTCCTTTGTTCTCAAAGAAGGCCATGACATCAGGGAGGGGATGCCATGACATGCAAGTGAATTGGATTTAAATGAGAGAGGGCTCTGCAAGGTCACCAGCCTTACTTTCTTCTCCAGAGCCATCTGGGTCCAGTGGTCAGATACAAATCAAAACAACTGGAGATGGCCTTGGATGCAGTAGGAGAGCCTGGCCTTTTTTAAGCCAAGATCTTTAAGAGGTCTCAGTTTGACTGAGGCAATGAGTATTCAATGACTAAGGTTAGGTAAGAATTGAGGCAGAAAATAGCTTCTTTCACCTAGTCAAAAAAAAAAAAAAAAAGAAATCAATCTGGGAGGTGAAGTCCTCAGGATTTCTGACCCAGCAACACTTGTTTTTTATATTCACTTAAAGACCTTCAGGCCCCAAACAGAGATCTGATAGGCTTGGTCTGGGACCTTCTGTTGGTCAATCACTACTCTCTGCAGATCTTGCTGCTACTGGACAGCTCTGATAGTTACAAAGATTTTCCTTCCATTGAGTCAAAATTTCCTTCCTATAGCTCCCAGTTCTGATCTCTGGGACCAAGAATAGAAAGGCTAATTTTTTCCTCTATGTGATGAGCCCTTATTTATAACAATTAATTCCCCATCCCCTTTCTAGCCTTTTCCAGGTTAAGCATTTCTATTTTCTTCACTTGTATAGAGAAAAGTTGGCCTGTTATTCCACTTGTGCTAACTGAGGGCTTCTTAACCTCTTTTTGTGCTATGGACTGAGCACTTTGGTAGTTTGGTGAAATCTATTCACTCCCTTCTCCAAATGTTTTTAAATGCATAAAAAACACATGGGATTATAAAAGAAAATAATTATAATGAAATATAAGTGACCAAACTATTAATGAAAAAAAATAAGTTCACAAATCACAGGTTAACAACTTCTGCTCTATGGTTCTCATGAAGCACAAGGTAATATTGTTCAGTTCTTTCCTTCATGACCCCATCTAGGGTTTTCTTGGCAAAGACACTTGCCATTTCCTAATTATTTTGCAGGTGAGAAACTGAGCAAAAAATATTAAGTGACTCTCCCAGGATTACATTGCTAAGAAGTATCTGAGGCTGGATTTGAACTGAGGCTTCCTAACTCCAGACTAGGGACTCTATCTACTATGCTTCTAGCTGCCCCCCAAGGTAACATTAATTTTTGTTATCATGTCATAGGTGACTGATGTTGAACTTCCAATATAGTCAGCAGTTGGTGGTTAGCATCCAGACTATTTGCCATATATCCTGACACTGCATTTCATCATTTTCTCCCCATCTCCTCTTAGGGAGAGGACTTCCTGGACAAGATTTCTGGGAAATGTCCTTCAAAAAAAAACATTCTCCTGCCTGCAGCTACATGTTGGGGTGATTTAATCTTCTTAGCCGTAGAACTCTGCACTTTGGGGCAGTAAGCAATTGTAAACTTAAGCATAGTATAAGCTAGCCAGGCATAGACCAATGCTTTCCATCTATCCATACTAGACACCTTGCTATCTGCTCTTCTCCCTATTCTATCTCTCACTCTGAGAATAGTAACCAAAATATTACTACTATTACTTCTGCATAATGTATAAGATCACCTGTTTTATTATTCCACTCACCATTTCTCTGATTTTCAGAAATCAAAACTTCCGGCTAATAACTAGCTATAAGGATGTGTGTGATTTCCCTTATCAGAATGTCTATTACTAGAGGGGAGGGATGTCTTTGCTTTTGGATTCCCAGCCACTATCACAGTGCTTAGCATACAATAAGCACATAAGAAATGTTTTTTTTTTTCATTCATTCATCCATCTTTCCATTCCCTTCTTTTTATTCCTTCTCCTGTCTTTCTCTCTGTGAAATGCTCTCCCTTCTTAGGGAAGTTACTCCCTTTCCCAATCACCAGTCTTTTCCATAGATCATATCGGCCCATTCCCCTAATTCAGGCAAAATAAATTTCCAAACCCAAATGCTAAAATCAATTGATATAGATGGATCTTAGTGCAAGGATAAAATGAAGCTACGTAGAGCTATAGTCAATATATACATATAGTACACACATAGTGAAATATACTCATAACAGCAAACTGGCCTTCCCCAGTTGCATTTAGAGGAGTAAAAAGGAATAGACAGGGAAGTAGGAAGTAGTGGTCAGTCATTGTCCATAGCTAAAAATCATGCATTTCCTCCTGTTTCTTTCTTAAATATTTTGGCAAGTTCTCTCATTTCCCAAATGAGGTTTCGTGATTAACATCCAAAAGATAGGCTTACCTTCTGAACAGTAAATGTGCGTATGACATACTCAGCCAGCGGCTCTGTTTCGATTAATGTGACTTTAATATCTCCATAAACTTCTGTGTCATCTGGCCAATACCTAACACATTTCACCTGCAGCAAAAGGAGAGAGAATAGAAAACAAGAAGGGTAAAACTCAGCTTGTGGAGATGAGAACTAATCTTAAGATGAGCTTTCATTTTAATAAACAGAAGTGGGACTTAATAGGGATTTCAAACTAAATGTACCTAGATAACCCAGGTCAGTGGGTGGCTGCCATGCTATGTGTCTCAGAAATGGTCTAACATAGATGCAAAAACATGAAAGACTGAAAAAGGAAGCAGAGAATGAAGGATAACACAAAGATAGCCTGAAGGCTGCATGAGCACCCAGGTCAAAGTGAAAGAGCCAGAAGCAGGTCTTCACCATGTTGGGAGGATAATGAGATAATGGAGCCATTCAAATATAGGAGGATAAAAATGCCTTGGTTGGACAGCCACCATGCTGGGCATGGCCAAATTAACTGTAGTGCCTTAGGCAATGGAGCAGTGTGAAACTCTAGTCAGTTTAAGCAAGGTAAGTTCTATCACAGCAGTATAAAAAAGTTTAGAGTGAAAACTGGAGAGAAATGGAGATGAGGGTAGAAAGGTAACAATGGGGTGAAGAAGGCAAAGGCTGAGGGATGAGCTAAAGGTAAACACTGAGGTCTCAGACCCCAAAAGGGTCTTGGGGTCCCAATGGTATGGAGAGAGTATGTCACTTTTTATGTAAGTATATTTTCTATAGCAGAGCTTCTTAAACTGTGGGTTACAACCTCATATGGGGTCATATAACTGCATGTGGGGATCATAAAATTATGAATTATCAGTAAATGTTTAATTTGTACACCTATTTTATATGCCTATATACCTGGGGTTGCCTAAAAATTTCTATAGGAAAATAAATAATTTTTATGCAACCCTAGATATATAGGCATATAATTTTTTATATCTTTAGACAAAAAAAGGGGTCGTGAAAGGAAAACGTTTAAGAAGCCCTGATCTATAGGACCCATTCTTTGTGACATATCTCTAAGGCAGGTAACTTCATGAAAAAGATGGAGACCAAGAATGGAGTTTTACTTTACCTCAGCTTTTGTGGCTATGGAGAAATCATTATCTAAGTAGCTTACCCTCCCCACTTCCACGAGATTTGTCACCATCACAACACTGGCTGAATTCTCCTGCCAAATCATCCTCCAAAAGTCCTTGACAGTTTCCTGCATTGGACCTATCAAGAAAGAAAAAATTATTGGAGTCTTAGAATCTCTAGATGCAACAGCAGTTGGTCCCTTGTTCATGGTGCCTTAAGGTGGAGTGTGGAATTAAGGACTATTGGAAAAGCCTGGTAAACAATGATCATAATGGAGCTCAGTGTCTGTGCTTAAGTATGAGAGCTGGACTCCTGACTGTCTTTGGCTGATAACTTGCAGAAATAGTCTGAGAAGTCACTGAAGATTCAATTCTCATTTAGTGCATTCATTTTAGGAGAGGATGAGCATCCAGTTCCAAAATTACAGTTGGACCTATCATTACAGTATAGCAAAATGTCTTTTTAATTATTTAAAGAGCATTTGTTAATATGTATCAAACCCGAGGTTACAAAGACACAAATCAAAAATAATGCCAGACTTCAAGATACTTACATGCTGAGGGAAGGGGGTTAAGGTGGGGTAGGAAAACAGCATTTACACAGACCTTAAAATCATCAATTTTGAGTTGCAAGGGACTTTTCAGGCCATTGAGTCCAATTCCCTTATCTTCCAGATGAGAAAAATAATATACAGGGAGTTAAAAGATTTATCCAAGGTCACAGAACTAGTAAGTATCTGAGATGAAATTTAAATTCAACTCTTCCTGATTCCAAATCCAGCAATCCATCTGCTACAATATTGAGCTATTTCAACATTGCCATCCCTTCTTGAGTAGTGATTGAGAGAGACATTGGATGAGGAAGAAAAAGAATTCTGGGTCATTGAAGCTAAAATACATACAAATAGACCATCTATGATTTACTACTAAGAAAGTTTTGAATTCCACCTTGGACACTGTTTGATCCTGAGCAAGTTACTTTACTTATTGAAACCTTAGTTTCTTCATTTATTAATTGAACATAATAATACTACTTCCCTCACAATGTTGTTATGCTATTTAAATGAGATAATGTATGGAAAAGGATTTTATGCTAATCAAATAAGATAATGTATGTAAAAGGCTTTGCAAATATTTAAGTGCCATGAAAAAAGTGTCAGCTATTTTTATTATACACATACCTTGTTAGGACTGTCCTTTTCTAAAAATCCCTTAGCCTTTGTCAAGGCAACTTTGACATTCACTGTAAGCTGATCTCAGAGTTAACATTTCCAAAGCTCTTTCTTGTTTTAAAAAGAGCTCTGTGAAGTTCGTTGTGTAGTACTGTTGTTCCCCAAAAGTTGAAGTAGTTGGAGTGGCAAGTTGCAAGGTGGCAGACATGGCTACTAGGTGGCAGAGCCAAGATATTACAATTTGAAGTTGGAAGGGCACTGGCACTAACATCAGAGGATCTGACTTCCTTGGGATGCTTACTACCTGTGCTGTAGGCAGTCACCTATTCTTTGGGGCTCAGTTTCCTTATTTATAAAATGAGGAGAGACTAGATGAACTCTTCCAGAGGCTTCTTCCTGATCTAGGTCTATGATCTTTATTTTACAAAGGGAATATGTTAATCCAAACTGTGGTTCTTTTATTATGCTTCAAAAATCTGCTAATGCCAGATTCCTCTAACCCATCCCACTTTGTACAAGGTTTGTACAAATACGTCATGCAGCTTTTTACTACTTCTATAGACAATGTCTGTGTGTTTTTAGGGACAGGAGGAGAACAGAACTTCATGATTTGCCCCAGAGCCCTGGACCACCTTAGGGAAGGCACTCTACCCAGGGGAGTCTGTCATCTCTGACATGCACAGCTGTCTTGACAACTGTGACTCGCATGGCAATCCAGATCTGGTGTGCTCATGTGCAAAGCAGTCCATGGAACAAGTGACTAAGAAATGCTGAAGCAGCCCCTGTTTTCTGTCACAGCATTTGGGTTTTGAACCTGATCCCCCAAAGTGCTCTCTAGAATATTCCCTGGGGGAACTGGAGCTAATTAACATTTGCTTAGTATGTTGTTTGGTTGCTATATTGACCTTGGTTGCTCCTTGATCATTTGAGAATCTTAAAATTATGTAAAGTCAGATGTCAAAGGGGCCTTAGAGATCAGCTGGAGCAGTAGTTTCCAAACTTTTTTGATCAACAAAACATTTTTATCACCTTCGATACATGTACAAAGTTATATACATACTTATAACCTATATCAAATTGCTTGCCTTCTCAATGCCAGGGTAAAGAGGGAGGGTAGGAAAGAATTTGGAACTTAAATTAAAAAAAAATATGTATATATATATATATATATATATATATATATATAAACTGGGGGAAATTGACATATACATGCACTACTATACTTATATACATTATAAAATTCATGCAAAAATAGAAAATTTTTGAAAAGGTATGAGATAAAGATGAAACAATAATTAATCCTAGAGACAATAGGGAGCCACTGGAATTTGCTGAATATCAGAGTGACAGGGTCAGATCTGTGCTTTAAAATCACTTTGGAAGCTATATGAAATGAATTGGAGAGGAAAGGAATTAGAGGTTCATTAGGAGTGGCTATTAAAATAGTTCAGGTAAGAGGAAATGAGAGTTTGAATCTGGCAGGGGCCAGTGTGTGTGTGAATGGAAGGAACAGATGAGAGAGATCTGGAGGTAAAAATAAATTGACAATGGAAGGAATACATGGGGTGAGAGAAAAAGAGAGGATTTGAAAACGATACCAAGGTATGAACTTGGGTTATTTGAACAATGGATATTTTTTCATTCATTTAATTTCATTTGATTGATTCTTGATGTCTTATGAAGTCATTAGCTTCCACTGGCCTTATTCTAATTTTAAGGAATCATTTTCTTCAGTGAACTTTTGTATTCCTTTACCACTTTGGTCATTTCTACTTTTAAGGAGTTTTTTTTTTTTTTCAGTAGATTTCCATACCTCCTTTGCCATTTGACCAATTCTATTTTTAAAGTTTCTTTTTCCAAGCTGTTGCCTCTTTTTTCATGATTCTCTTACATAATTCTCATTTCTTTTCTCAATTTTTCTTCTACCTCTCATTTGATTTTTAAAATTCTTTTTTTTGAGTTCTTCATAAAGACTTTTTTCACATTTCTCTTTGATTTCACATGCAGGTATTTTGACATTGCTATCCTATTCTAAGTGGGTCCTTTAATCTTCCCTGTTGCCATAGTAACTTTCTATAGTTAGGGCTTTTGTTTGTGTGTTTTTTATTTCTATTTATTTTCTAGCCTGAAATTTTTATTTCATGATTTTTAAAATTGAGCTCTGCTCCTAAGGTACAGGGGACATTGTCCCAAGCTTCTTGTGTCAAAGACCAGGGAGCTGATTTCCTGGCTTTCTGCACTTGACCTCCAATGCTAGCAACTCCCTGGCCACTCTGGTGATTTTTGGCCTTATGGAGGCCTCCAGGCTTGCCAGGCCTGACTAGTAGCCTGCCTCTTCGGAGTTGGAGGTCTCACAACTGACCAGCTTTGTCTGGCATGCTGCGGCAAGAACATAGGTCTTTAGCTGCTGATCTGTGCTGTGGCTAAGAGCCTCCCACTGGCTTCCCTGGATACAATGTATGCTGGGCTATGGTTCTCTTTTACACAAATGAGACAGACCTTTCCTGTGTCCTAAGTTATCTTGGGCTTTTACCCTGTCCTTTTGTGGGTTGTGTCACTCCAGAATTCATTTTTGAGGTGTGATTAAAGTTATTTTGAGGAAAATTCCTTCCAAAAGAGTTCAAGCAACTTCCTACTTTTTCTCTACCATCCTGGATCAACCTCCACCCTGGTTGTCATTCTGAATTTCATATTCCCTCTCAACTTCCAATCCAATCTGCTGCCAAGTCTTGTTGAATCTATCTTTGTAACATCTCTGAGATATATATTTCCTTCCTTTTTAGGACCCTGACATCACCATGTCTAGACCCTAAATTATTTTAATAGCCTGAAGATTTGTCTTCTTTTCTCAAGTCTCTCCTTATTCCAGTCCATCTTCTACTCAGCTATTTGATGCTCCTAAA
The DNA here is from genome assembly GCF_016432865.1 of Antechinus flavipes. Lineage (NCBI taxonomy): Eukaryota > Metazoa > Chordata > Mammalia > Dasyuromorphia > Dasyuridae > Antechinus > Antechinus flavipes. The sequence goes on along the minus strand of NC_067399.1, from coordinate 443,334,126 downwards.
GCTCAAGTCTACCACATCAACTCCCTTTCTCCCCACTAACCTCCAGAAGATAAACTCCAGTGACTTCCTACTACCTCTAGGATCAGGTACAGATCTTACTGTTTGTTTAAAGAGCTTTATTTTCTCGTGACATTCTACCTTCCTAGTTTTCTTATATCTTGCATTCTCTCCCACATACTTTACTATCCAGTGAGCCTTGCTAGTGAGACTATTCTTCAAACAAAATATTTCATCTTTTAATTCTGTGTACTTTTACAGGCTGTTCCCCTTGTCTGGAATTCTCTTCCTGCTCATCTCCATTTCCTGGTCTCCTTGGCTTCCTTCAAATCTCAACTCAAATTCCCCTTTCTACAAGAAGCCTGTTCAAATCTCCCTTAATACTCATGTCTTTCTTCTGTTGATCATCTCCAATTTATCCTGTATTTATCTTGTTAATATGTAGTTGTTTGCATATTGTCTCCCTCATTTTAATATGAACTTCCAAGAATAGATGCTCGTTTTTTCTTCTTTTTTTGAGTCTCTGGTGTAGTGTCTGGCCTATAATAAGGGGAGGATTTCCCCAGTTGATTCAGTTACACCTGCTGCTGTGTATGTATTGATGGAGATTTAATTATACCTGCCTGAAGCAGCCTGTGACATCCTCAAAAAGAGGGAATTGATTGTTTTCAAATCTGAAAAAGCTGGCTGGTAGAGTTTGGAAGATGAAGTTGATAAAATGTGATTTTGTGGTCCCCTAACCTTGGGGAGCTTCTCTTCTAATGTGTCAGTGTTCCTTAGTCTTCAGGCTTTGGAATGTGTCTCAGGAAATTGGCAAATCAAATCTCTCTGATTCTGACCATTCCTTAGCCAGAGAACTTCTGGCCTCAGGAAACTCCCACAGATCAAACTCCTGAGACAATAGTGAATAAGACCATTCCAATTCATTGTTGACTGGTAATCTTGTCAGTAATAATTTTAATTTGATCAACCAAGAACCACTCCTTCTGGAGACCATTCCTTCTTACCTTGAGCCATAGAATTAGAATATATATGGTAGAAGCTGGCTAAAATGACCCTCCTTGGTAATGTTTCTTTACTGAATTCCCTTACAATTCAGTCCACTTGTAATGGCATACGTTACTTTCAATAAATCTTTGCCTCTTGACTAGGAGATGGGTTTGACACACCACTTTTAATCTACTCCTGAGATTTGTTTCCTTTAGGCTTCAAGCTGTGAATTTTCAACTGCCCTCCAGCCTGCAGATCATGGGACAACTGACACACAATTAGATGCCTTGCTACTGTTTACACCTCTCACACCTCCCCTCCTGGCTTTAACCCCACCTCACCCCCCAGTATCTTTATGACTCTTGTCAGCTTAAAGTAGCTACAGAAGTCTAAGATCTTTGCCTTTTATCCCAAATGCATTTGGGGGTAATTGTTTGAGGGGGAATGATGAGGGTGTGAAACTGTGTTCACTTTAGATCTGTAAAATTAACACTGAAAATTCTGTCCACTTTGATTCCTGACCCCACAGACTCCAGAGAGTCTATAAGATTATATCTTCCTGGCTGGGCTTTTCTTAGGCAAATTACTCTTTCTATTGGAGACCCTTTTCAGGAAATTCCAAATTCCAGAAGCCTTCAAAAAGTGATTTCCATTCAATTGGAGATCTAGGCCTGGGGACTTTGGCTTTCTTTTCAACCTGAAACCTGAGTCTCAGATTTTCTATAAAGGAGATTTCTAAACTCACTTCTTTGCAGCATGTCCAAAGTCTGCCAGGACTTCTGTCTGCTGTGGAGAGACCCTCTTCTCAGAGAAAAACCTTTTGTTATTTCTCTGCCAGGACTTTGCCATTGAAGAAGTCAGTCTTTCTAGCAAAGCAGATTTCTCATCCAAAAATTAACTTCTCTTTTTGTCGCCTAAAACTCTTCAGTTTTGTGAATTCTTTCACAATGGACCTGCACTGACCAAAAGGGGATTCCCACAACTCTCTGACTGTCACTAGAACCCCATCAGATTCAAGCCTGCAAATTCTTTTGCGACACCTCAGGACTCCAGTCTGAGACTATTGGGGTCCTCCCCTTCTCAACCTCAACAAAGTTGTTGTGTTGTGTTGGTTCTTGTTGTTGTGTTGGAGACAAATTTCTCAATTGGCCATTAAAGCTTCCCACCTTTCTGATTCTTTGATTATACAATTCATGGAGTTAGACTACAGTGGAGGCTGAGAAGTGAGGACTTGTAATATAAACAAATCTCTTCGTTTTTAGAGATGGAAACTGAATGAAATCCAGAGAGGCAGCAGTAGTTTGTGGTAGAGCTTAGAGAGAACCGAGGACTTGCATTTTCCTGGCCCACATCCTTTTTCAGTACATAACACTTACACTTATGTTCATGACTTTCACTTTATTATTATTATTATTGTTCTTTTCAGAGCTGATTCTATTTCACACTCTTAAATTGCCTAGATTTTAGATTCTTTATACTGAGTCTATAGTTTAGGAAAAAGCAACAAATCAAACCACTTTAGAGAACTTGAATCAGACTCAGAATGAGAAGGGATCTTAATGTGTATCCAGCCCAACAGCTTCATTTTATAGATAAGAAAACTGAGGCCAAAAAAAATGTTAAATGATTTGACCAAGGTCATGCAAATAATATAAATGGCAGTCAGGTATGAGATTCATTTCCTTTGACTAAAGATCCAGGTCATTACAATAGCTTAAGCACGTTTTCCTGGCATTTTACTGTTCAATATTAAGCCTATTTTTAGTTTGGATGGGACAAGCCCTGTTTCAAAGCCTGAAAAGCCTAGAGGCACAGGTGTGGTGTATCTACAATAATTATCCTCCTTTTTAATGTCATACTCTCAGGGAACTCTCAGGGAGAAGAAAAGAACACTATTCTTTATCCCTCACCTTTAATCTGAAATATTTCTGTCAGTCTATCAGCTTCCTATTCCCCGTCATCACAAAAGTGACATTGAATTTATAGTGTTTGGGGAGACAGGTGTCCAATTTCTGCCACAGTCAGTTCCTAGTGATCTCTCCTACCCTTTCCCATTTTTACAGTTGAAATAATTCCCATACATTCCAAAAGTTGATTCCCATGCTCTGAATGGTAATGAAGTTCTGTACCCCATCATGATCCAAGACTTAAGATTTTTATATAAATCAATCTAAGAGTTGCATAAGAAAATGGTAAAATAGATGAGAAGAGATATTCCATATTTATTGTATTTGTAGTAGAGGACATTTCTGCAACAACCTTCCTTGTAGATCACAGAAGGCTGAAACTGGAGGACCTTATAGATCATTTCATCTAACCTTTTCATTTTATAGTTGAGGAAACTACAGCATAGAGACTGAAATGCCTCTCATAGTCATGCAATTAGTAAGTAGAATAGAAAGGTTTCTGATACCTTGTTCACCGCTTTATTTCACTAAACCACCTACGTGACTGAACAGTAAGAGGGGCTAAATATGCTCTGGAGTTTGGTGATAGGGCCTCAATAATTTTTCATCTCAGTGACCTCTATAAAAGGGAGTTCCAAATCTCTATATTCAGTTTTGGTCTTTCTCTTGAGCTCTAGTCCCACATCAACAACTGGCTTGAGGGCATTTCCAAAACTATATTCCATAAGCATCTTTCACTCCACATGTATAATTGGGAATCTGTGATCTTTTTTCCTAAGGCTTTCAGGACTTCCAAACTTCCTCATTTCTATTGAGGGTGCTACTATATTATTAAGACTTACCGAATCGCCATCTCATTGTTAACCTTGATTACTCATTCTCTCTCACTGCCTGTATCTGAGTAACCTTCTATATCTTTTTAATTCTGTTTCTACAATATCTCTTAGAAACTGTTCTGTTCTGTTTGCTCACCATCTTTGCTCAGCCCCTCATTGTCTCTCATCTGAATTGTTCTAGTAGCCTCCTAATTAACCTCCCTACTTCTGGTCTCCTATCCAAGCCATCCTTTATAGAACTGCCACAGTGGTCTACTAAAGATCAGATCTGACCACATTTTCCTCTGCTCAAAAATCTCCAGGACTGCTGGAAAAAAACAAAAAATCTTCTGTTTGCATTTAAATCTCTTTGCAATCTGGTTCCAGCCTACCTATGCAGAACTGTTATACATAACTGCGTTTTATGTGCCCTACAGAAAAACTGAGCTATGTCAGTGCTACTCCCTACACAAGATGTTTGATATACACTTGCTTTGCCTCTGCATAGAGTACATTCTTGGAATGCACTTCCTCACTTATACCCTTCTGAATCCTTGGCTCCCTTCAGAACCTTTTCAAGTACTACCTCCTACACAAGACCTTTCCTGAGTGATAGAAAGAAAAGCATGAATAGGCATAGTGGGAAGATGAGAATTTGTGATCCCTCATTTCCCTCTTCTCCTATATAGTCATTCAGATGGAGTTCTGCTGTCAAACCTTTTGGACACCAAAAGAAGGTGAGAAGGGAATGCACTTACCTTGAGTGGCAATGTAATGACGGGGTCGATGATATCCCTAAATAAGAGAAGAAGAAATAGTCAATGGATATTGTTCAGAGTTGGAGGAAATAGTACATTTTCTGGCTTTGAAAATCAGTTTAACTGCTCCTTCCAGGTGTGGTTGTTGGCTCAGACAGCCTTATAAACACATGTGAGTTGACATTATTCCTTTTCGTGTACACTGTAGTCAGACTTCAGCTGCTCAGAAGGGAAACAGGGCAGAGAAGAGAAGGAACTGGCTAGTGCACATAGGTCAATAGTGATTTGCAAAGTTTTTTCTCATGACAACCATGTGAAGCAGATTGGTAGGGATGATATTAACCTCATTTTACAGATGAGAAAACTAAGGGCTAGCAAGAATGCCATATTTCAAAGCAGGAGGGAATGGCAGAGGCCATCTACTGGAGAAGCAAACTGTTCCCCAACATCTCTGACACATGGTCACATAGAAATTACAATCTCCTGATATAGTAAATTTCATTTTTGGACACATCTAATTGCTGGGATTTTTAACCCTTTTTGTTTAGCGGTTTATAGTCATATCCAACTTGTTATGATCTCATTTGGGATCTAAGAGAGACTAGAGTGGTTTGCCATTTCCCTCTCCAGCTCATTTTATAGATGAGGAAACTGAGCAAATGAGGTTAAATGACTTGCCTATGGTCACACAGTGAGTGTCTGAGGCTGAATTTGAACTCAGGTCTTCCTGACTCCAGGTGCAGTACTTTACTTTTTTGCCCTTAGATTTAGCTAAAATCTACCTCTCTTCAGTACAGGGTTTAAATAACTTGACATGAGTCATGCACTATTGTTAGAGGAGGAATTTGATCAATAAGCCCATTACTCTTTATGCTGTCATAATCCCCAAGTATTTACAGAACTCCTACTATCTGGCCAACCTATAATAGGCTTCATGGAGGAGAAAAAGAAATCTAGGAGTAGACTATTAAAATTGGCATTAGTGAGTCAATATCCACTTGGATAGAGGCTTCTAAAAGACTGTTTCAGAGACCTGTCTTTGGTCCTTTACTTTTCAACACTGTTACTAATGACTTAGATGAAAGCTTAGATGTCATTTTTGTCAACTTTTCAAATTACATGAAGCTAGAAGGTATAATTAACACAGAGGATGAAAGAGGGTCAAGATACAAAAGTTTCAACCAATTAAAATGATGGATTGAGTTAAATAAGATGAAACTTAAAAGAAATAAATGCAAAGTTCTATATTTGGGTTCAAATAATCAACTTCATAAGTACTGAATAGTGAATATATGGCAAAATAATAATTTGTGTATAAAATATGTGAGAATTGTTGGAGACGTTGTAGAAGGAATTAATAATTAGGTAAAGTTTATATTAGAAAACCTCTGAGATCCCTTTTAAATTTGAATTTCTATGATCCTTCAATGTATAAAATGGGGATAGAATATAGATACTTTTACAGCATGATTGTGGGAAAAGTATGATTGTTACAAATGCTATGGAAATTGAAATTATTCTTATTATTAAGATAGGAGAGAAGAATTTACATTTTGAGCTAGTTAGATGAGCAAACATCTGGGTTAGGCAGGCAGGGAAACTGATCTCATGATCACCAAACCACAACTGGGCCAGCATCTTGGGCCTTGTAGAGGAGGAGAGGATCAGATCAGTGCCTGACAACATGGCTGAGAGAGATACACGGGCTCATGGAGACTAGTATCCACCCTGATGATGAAGAGAAGCATGAAATTGCCCAACAAGGCTAGGATGTAAACTGAGCAGAAAGGAATGTTTTGTAGACCTCTTCTACCTTTTTTTTTTGTGAAGCTATCAATTCTATCAAAATAAAATGTTGCAGTGGACCATAATTTTCCACTCCCATTTCCTATACTTCCCCCAATTTTCTTCAACCTTGAATAATGAACTGATTCAAAGTGAAGTGGGCAGAACCAGGAGAACACTGTATAAAGTAATAGCAATACTGTACAATGATTAACTGTGAATGAGATAGCTATTCTCAGCTGTCATGCTAAAATTTGCTATCCACATCTAGAGGAAGAATTGATGGAATCTGAATGCAGATTGAAGCATACTATTTTTCACTTTCTTAATTTTTTCATGTTTTTTTTTTCTTTTGGTCTGTTTCTTTCACAACATGACTAATATGGAAATGTTTTACATTACATGGACAGATATAACCTATATCAAATTGCTTACCATATTAAGGAAGGGAGAGATAAAGGATGGAAAGGGAAAATTTGGAACTCAAAATTAAAAAAAAAGAATATCAAAAATGTCTTTACATGTAATTAGGAAAATAAAATATAAGAGTAAAAATTGTTTCAAGAGTTGTCTTTTGTTTTACATTACATTCATTTCCAAACAGTAGATCTCCTCTCTCTTCTATTCATTTTACTTTCCCTTGTAACAAAGATTTAAAAGGGAAAAAATATTCAGTAAAACAATTAATTTATTGACTATGCATGACAGAGTATGGCATATTTCCCACATATAGACCTCACCTTTGTGATGACAGGAAGGAATCTAATTTTAGCACATGTACAATATTATTCTCTTTGACCTGTTTGGGATACAGAACTAATAGTGGAACCTCCACATCAAAGGGTAGAGACAGTTTTGGTCACTTTTTTTTGGGCATGTTTTCAAATTGCTTTCCAGAATGGTTGGCCCAATTTGCAGTCCCAAAAGAGTGTTTCAGTTTTCCTGTCTTCCTACAGCTCCTACCCCCTTGACAACACACACACACACACACACACACACACACACACACACATACACACACACATACGTACGCATATATTTCTAATAAAGGAAGATGGAATATTAACTTGGTATAAGAAAACTTCTACCCAGAAAAGAACTTTTAATTCATTTAAATCCCACCTACACAGCACACAAATACTCTGAAAACCAGTAATAGGCCTTTCCCCATATGACTATGGGGAATGTGAAATAGGTTTGTATCCAAAATACATTTATCTCACTCTACACTCATGCATCTGTTACTTATTTGGGACCCAGATACAATATTTATTTTTAAGCTAGTCATTTATAACAGATTCAAGTAGCCAGTGCTTTCAGAGGCATAGAAATAAAGCCAATGAACAGACGCTTTAGCCGGCAACCAGAGACTCTTGAGACATAGGCTTGCCTCGTAATGTCCATTCCAATTATCCAAATAGATTCATTTTAATGAAGCTTTATTATTTCCTTCCTTTTGTAGTGAATTAATGACCCATTCTTGGATGCACTGATTATATCATGGATAGCTGGCCGGCTGTTTGGGGAGATGCTGCCTCTCCACACAGAAATGGGATGGTGGAAAGAACTGTGGGCTCCAAAGATCTGTGCTTGAGTTAGCAGCCTACCAACTACTGAATATGTGAACTTGGACCAATCATTTTACTTCTCTAAGCCTTAGTTTTTTTCATTTGAAAATTGGGGATAATAATCTCTACCCATGGCTTCAGAGAATGTGTTTGAAAGTGCTTTGTAACCCTATAGGAAAGCCTTCCTCTTACAATCTATTTTTCAGAGTACTGGGAGACTACTTGTTTCTTAAACATATAAAAAGTCTTCAAGTGTTTCTTCTTACATCCAGGATAATATATAAACTTTTTTTTTTTGGACATTCAAAGCCTTCTACAGTCTCTCTCTTTTCTATTTTTCCAATTTTGTTTCATTGTCTCTCTCTCTACAATTTCAAGTCCTTCCAGAATAAATTAATCCCATTACCTCTTTTTTTCCAATCTATTTTTGTTCATGTATTTCTTACTCCTAGAATGTTTTCTGATTTTGTCTTTACTATTAGCTATCCTACCTATCTTTTAAAGCCTATCTCTTTCAGAAAACCCTCTCTAACTTCTGGTTATAATGACAGTCCCATTCAGGTTTCACATACCACTTTGCATCTCTCTAATGCACATATCATGTATTATTATGCATGTAAATTATCATTCTTCTCGGTTTATGTTTTATCTCCTTACTAGCTTGTGAATTTCAGAAGGACAGATTCATGTCCTGTTTAAATTTTGTGTCATTCCCAATACTTAGTCTAGTTCTCTACACAGGAGAAGTATTAAATGTTTTTAGTATTATACTTATTTATTAAATTCAGGATATCATTATTGTTAATTATTTTTATTATTAACCATCAAACTAATAAATGGAATGACTTCCAAGGCTTGCAAGGATAGGAGAAAGGATGAATGAAGCCACTCCCCAACAAAGCTAGGTTAATTCAAGCTAGAATTGTTCATAGAACCTTTCTTCTCATATCCAAGCAAGGTGTTTGTATTTTACTACTTCACTTGGGAGGGCAGTAGATGGTACAGTAAATAGAAGAAAAACACTCCTGTAGTCAGGAAGACTTGAGTTCAAATCTAGCCTCAGAACTCAGCTTGTATGACCCCAGGCAATTCACTTAACTTTATTTGCCTCAGTTTCCTCATGTAGAAAATAAGCTAGAGAAGTAAATGGTTATGAGAACTCAGAATCCTCTTCAAATCTCAAGAAGGAAGAGTAGTAGGACTTTAGAGGAATAATGATAGCTCACATTTTTGCTTAGCATTCTATAGTCTACAAAATTGTGGTTGTTCAGTTGTGTTTCATTCTTAATGATCCCATTTGGGATTTTCTTGGCAAAGATATGGGAGTGGTTTGCTATTCCAGTTTCTTTGTCAAGAAAACTCCAAATAGGTTTATGAAGAGTTGAACAAAACTGAATTGAGTGAATTGAACTGAACAACTTTTCCTGGGGACTCTTACTAAACTCTAGTTGACTGGCTGAATGTTCTAACCTCAGTTGACTCAAATCAGAAATCCTGATGGAGCCTTCCTTCTTCTACCTAAAGCAAAAACATGTGTATTTTGTCCCATCACCTGGGGAGTCCTGTTCATGCTAGTTGGCTCATTTTATTATCACAAAATGTAGAGGGCTGAAACTCTGAATCAGTGTGTACTTGAATCAGACAGCAGAACACTTAAGGCTAATTACCTATTCGCTGTGAGATAATGGTTCTATATACATATATTTAGATGAGATGGTGATGTGATGGCTCTCCTCACTACTGGTGCTTGCTGAGTGTGTGGTGGTGAGGTAATCATAGGCAAGGATTGGAGGGCTGGGGAAGAGAGTCAGACTTGCTTTCCTGAAGGATGAGGAGGAGAGAGAATTCAGGCTCCAGAGTCAAGAGTCCAGGATTCCTCTTTGGTAAGCTACATGGCAGCTTGCCTGCCTCCTTCATTTCTCTTCCTAGAGACCAAGGACTTTGATCCTGAGGCCCTCCAGAGAACTAGCCCAGATATTATAACAAAACCCTCAGTAAAAATCATTATCCCCATTTTCAGATGAAGAAACATAGATATCCCGAAAGGATTATCTCTCTTTTGTTCTTGTAGTACTTAGAGAATGAGGACATCTTGGGTTATTCGAGCTTTGAAAATTTCTAACAGAAATCTGAGAGTATTGATATAGGTCCAGAGGAAGAGAATGAGAACCTAGGATCTTAAAGCAATTGCTCCAGGTCTACAAGTAATGGCAGATTTGGGGGTGAGAGAAAGGAGATGGAAAGGAGAAAGAAACTGCATGCTTTGGGGAGGAAGACGTGCTACTTCTGAGAATGATCTCTTCATAGCCAAAAACTTAATGGATCTTAGTCTACTAAATGTCTTTCTCAGCATAGCACCTCCATGCTGAAGGACACTTACATCAATGTAGTTGGCATTAATGTAGTCAGAATGTGGGTCTCCATCCAGCATCAGCAGTCTGACTCTTGAGTGATCATCTGAAAAGAAAGGGAGACAGGTGAGGGAAATTTTAGGAAAAAATGGACCTTCTGGAATGAGAGAGGAAGAAAAATCACCCATTGTATCTAAGGGCTGTATCTAAAATGGGGCATGGGGCAGATCTATGTTAGCCTGCTGCTAGACTCCCATGGCCTTGACCCAGCTGTTTAAATTCACTAATCATTCTCAAGTCATTCAGTTCTGGAGCCTTTAAAGAAATTCCTATGAAAGAGGAGGCCAAAGAAGGTTTGATCGAATTGCTTTCATATATTAGCCTACACATAGGTTTCATTTTCATAGGATTGGAGATTTAGAAGTGAAAGAGAATTTTAATGCCATTCAATCACCCCTCCCTCTCCAAATAAGAAAACTGAGGCTCAGAGAAGTTAAGTGACTTTCTCATGATTATATATATGGAACTGTAAGAAAACAGGATCTGAATTCAGGTCTTCCTGATTTCAAGTCTACTACTATGCTGCCTCTTTCACATTCATTTTTTTTAATGGAATTATTTTCCATATTTTATTTATGCTTTTATTTTTTCTGACTGGATTTTGGAAAATTTTTAAAGATCTATCATGAGTTATTGTTGTTATCAATAGCAAAACAACTAGGTAAAGGCCTTAATAACAATGTCTCTCAGTAACCAGAGACAAAGTGATCATTTCAACCAAAATCTTTGTATAAAAATAATTACAAGTTCACTTCTCTTTCAAATGATGCTTAACTGGGGGAGGGAAGGGAAGAAATCTCATCCAGTTAAAAGAAGTTGGATACTCCCTTAGAGTTCATAATAATGGAGTATCTCTTTATAGTCAAAAACCAAAAGAAAAGGTTGGGGAGGGCTGGTTAGCTCTCAAATTCATTCTACAGGAAGTTATGCCCTACTGCAACACTAGCTTTATTTTAAGGCAGTGCTTATCAAAGTGTGGTCCCAATAGTCCTGGGAATCCTAAGATTCTTCTATGGTAGAATTCTGTATTAATTACTTTTTTTGTAATGTACTGAGAAGGGTATATAATATAGTGGCTAGACAAATAGTATTGGAATAAGGAAAATCTGTGTTTGAATTCTGTCTCTGACACATACTAATTATGGTCCTGTGCAATTTATTTAGCCTCTCAAAGTTCCGGGCAGTCCCAGTCTAAGGCTACACCAAATTGTAGAAAAGGTGCTATAGAGGAAGGTCATCACCAAGAGCTCTCTATACCAGTAAAATTACAGGTGTGTTAAAAAAAAACTCTATGTATGTGCATTTATATCTATATTCATATTTAATTTATATCAGGAAGCCTTGGATTCAGATCCTAACCCTGATACCTGCTATTTGTGTGATCTGCATCAAATCCCTGAACTTCTTTGTGCTTCAAGCAATTCCTTATAGCTTATCTGCTAAATTAAAGATAGGTCATGATTTCTGGTGTGGGTCCAAGGAGTTCCCTATTATGAATAGTCAAATATCCTTTCCAGATTCATGTTTTTATAATATGAAAATGTTGTAATTCTGTTACTGGACTGAATATCTGATTGCTTTGAAGACTAGATTGAATCTCAATTGCCACCTTGGTATTTCATCCAAAGTGGGGTATGTTTGTTTCCTTAGTTTTTCTAGAAAAAGTTTTTCAGTGAAGGGAACTGAGAGCAGAGGATGCTATAGAACTGATTAAATAGTTCTTGGTTAAAAATGTTTCAAACTCATTTTACTCAGAGCACAGTAGCAGTCTTTGCTGGGACACACTGAGAGAAAAGAAGGAAACTTGGACATGTGCACATAACTGTCAAGTGTAAGTTGTGATCAATTCTTGGAATATACTTTTAGAAAGAACCACTGCTTTAAGGAACATAGATGTGGCAAAATGAGATTCCCAGAGTTCCCTCAATTCTGTATTGTCTGGGGATGATGCCAGTTAAAGCAATTTGAATACTTGGGATGGGAACACAGGCTAAATATGTAATGAGGTGAGCAAAGGACCTAAACTCAAGTTCACACACTTCTAACATAGGTTAGATGTGAGGAAACAGATTGGTGGTGAGAAGCTGCGACACCTGGATTATCAGCTATTGGGTGAGAATAAGAACCTCAGAATTCTCCTGCTAACCTTATTACACATCAAGTGCAAATCCCTCCAATAGCAGACCCAAAGAGAGATTGTGAGCTTTCATTAAAGGACGGAATCCAATTTGAAATCCCTGCTGTAGGATTTTATAAAGGGAAGGGTAGCATTATCCTCATAGTTTATTTATTACTTATGGGAGATGCTCATATTGTTCCTGTCCCTTATTTTTCTAACTTTATATAATTAGGTGGATGAAAAATTATGTTTACACACATACACATGGAGAAAGATAGGGAAGTCGACAACATGGAGGAGTTTATACCAGGCAATTTACAAAGAGCGCCAGAATGCTCATTACACGCTATCTACATTCTGCAAGCTTGAAAAGAAACTAATTTGGTGTCCCTCATTTGATATTCAAGACAAGAGGGAAGTTAGAGAGAATCATGTGGAAGCAAAAAGCTCTCTAGCACTTAGGCAACAGGAAAACAGACTGTATAAACTTGAACATTGTATAGAGAGAATTGCACATCATAGTGTGTTGCACGCAGTAGGCACTTAATAAATGTGTGCTGAGTGAATGGATGAAGAAGAACTTCTCTTACTAGAATCATGATAGCAAAACTCAGGAAAGGTCTGGTTTATTGTCAGCATATCAATCAGTTGGATTTCTGTCTTTGCTGCCTATGGCCTCAGTGACCTTGGGCAAGACATTTCAATTCCAGGACCGACCTCAATTTCCTTTCTATAAAATAACTAGTTGGACTGGGTGAACTCAAAGGTTCTTTATAGTTTATGATCTTACAAAGCAACTATGGAATTGCAGGAGAAGGGGAAGCCTGAAGAGTTATCCATTCTAGGAAAAGTAAAAGGTGAATGTGTTTGAGAAGATTATCCCTGAGGCATGCAGATGGCATACTTGAATAAAAGTGGAAGAGCTCCTAATGAACAGGGACCTTCCTATGACAAATCTATTCTCTAATAACCATGGTAGATCAAGTTTCTACCATGCCTTTAAGATTTACAAAGTTCTTTCTGCACAACAGTCCTGTTGAAGAAGAAATACAAGTGTTGGACTCATTTTACAAAGGAGAGAGTTGAGATTCAGGGATACTGAGCAGTTTTCCTGGGGTTTTACAGCTGGAAATGTCAGAGCCAGAAACTAAATTCTGGGCTTCTCACCCAGATTCCATTGCTTTCCATTGTCTACACTTCCAGTAGCCATTTGATGCATATTTGGTATATATGAAATTGTTTATAAATGTGACTCCCTGAAAAACAAAATGAGAAGAGCTGGACTCACTAAGGCTCATGTTAATTACTCTAAATCTATGGCTATCAATTCTGGCCCAGAAAAATTCAGAAAAATACAGCTGGCCATTAAAAAAAAACATATGAAATAAGTCCAAAGACATTTTACTAATTATTTCTAAGTTCTTTAATCACTTAGCTCATAGAGGTGTTGTGGCCAGAAGAAGAGGAAAAATTAAGAGAGAAAGCAAGCTCTGTCTGTTACAGGCAGCCACTTGCAAGATTTACTTGATCTGAGAAACAAAAATTTGATAGACACATGGGAATAAAAGAGAATTGCTGACAGAGCTAGAACAGGAGGGAGGAGGGATAAGAATGGGAGAGCCCAAATCCATGAGTTATATTGAGGAAAACACTTTGAAAACTAAGAGATGGAGAAATGGGACCTATCTTTCACTGTCCATGCTGGAGGTAAGGACTTTGAATAGATCATCAATTTTCAGACAAGCATAAAGTACCCAGTTTTCTGGGGAGGGTAATAAGTGCTCAGATTGTGCTAGTAAAGAGAACAATGGATTTGAAGTTACGGATGACCCTATTAGTCCCAGCTCTGTCACTAGCTGTGTGACTGATTATTGTGAGACTCAGTTTCCTGATGTGTAAAATGGGTGGTCTCATTTATAAATTGAGTAGGAAGCTGCATTTTGGATCCATCAATGTTGCCTATATAGTGTTTCTCAGACCTGTCTCCTTTTCATTGCTACCAACTTTATTGCGATTTTTGTTATTTTTCATCTTGGCTAAGGCAATAACTTCTTACTAGTCTTCCTACCTCTGTTCTCTTTCTTCTGCAGCCTAACTTTCACAAACTTATCAAAATAATCTTCACATACAAGCCTAACTATACAGCATCCTTGCTCAAAAATTTTTACTAAGTCTCTATTACCTAGAGATAAAATAGAAACTCTTTACCTGGAATTTCAGGTCTTCTATAATTGACTTCTGGTTTCCCTTTTGATTATATATTCTATTTCAGACACCATAGACTATTAGCTCATCCTTGAGCTCAACATATTATCTCCCACCTTCATGTATTCATAGAGTATAAATGCCATGCTTATTTTCCTTTCTTTTCTCTGCTGGACCAGAAGCTCTTTTTCTTCAATAGCTCATGTTCATCCAATTTTAAAAATTGTTGAACACCTTTTATGTGATGGGCTCAGCAATTAGGTGCTAAAGATATAAATTAAAACAAAACACCTCCCTCATGGAGCTTTCATTCTATTGAGGAAATACAAAACAAACATAGATAAGTAATTGCAAAATTGTTACTATTGTTATGGTTGAGTCTTGGCAAAGATACTGGAGGGTTTGCCATTTCCTGCTTCAATTCTTTTTATACAGGAGAAAACTTGAGTAAAACAGCATAAAGTGCTTTACCTAGAGTCAAAGAAATTGAGTCATCCTTACTTGCGAGTGACTATACTATCTAGTTGCAAATTAAAAAAAAATATGAATTAAATCCAAAGACATTTTACTAATTACTACTGAATGGTAATTGAGCAGAGCCTTGAAGGGAATGTTGGGATTCTAAGAGAAGGAGGCAAGAAGGGAAAGGATATTCCAGACATGTAGAACAGTCTGTGAAATGGGAGTAAGAGTTGGGATGTTGTGTATGGTGAATAGTAAGTATGTCTGTTTGGCTGGAATATGAAATCTATAAAGAGGAATGGGGTGTAGCCAAGAAAAGTTTGTATTTTATACCAGAAGAAATAAAGAGTCATTGGAACTTTCTGAGGCAGGGAATGATCCAATCTATGTGTAAGGTATATAGGCTTGACAGCTGTATGGATTCAGGGAATATAATGAGAAGATTATTGTTGTCCTTTTGTATTCCAAGATCAGCTTGGGTTGCTTCCTCCATGGAACCTTCTATGACTGATGCCTTCAACTAAAATTTCTGTTCTTTCCTTTCTCACATTTCTCAAGATTATTTTCTTTCTGCAGTTCTCTTTTGTCTCCATCAGAACTGTAACTTCTATTATAGTTATTTAGGTAAAAGTTTTTTTATTGTTCCCCTCTTCTCTAGTAGAATGTATGCTATTTGAAGTCGAGAATGTTAGTTGTTATCTTTGTATTTCCAGGGCCTTAAGCAGGGAAGGCACTTAATAAAAGATTGTGTATTAATTTTATTTTTTTCACTTACCAAAATTTAATTTTCTCTTCCACCCCTATTGAAAATAAAAGATAACCAAAACCCCGTTGTGACTGATATGTATAGTCAGGCAAAATAAATTCCCAGATTGTTCATCTCTGAAAATCTTTTGTCTCGTTCTGCACCCTACGTCAATCACTTCTCTGTCAAGAGATGGGTAAAGGAATAATTTCATACATTTACTGTCCAAAAGTGGAACGGATTGCTTTAAGAGGTAATGAATTTCCTAGTCACTGGAAATTTTCAAACAGAACTTAGATGAGCATTTGTTTGCCATAGGGTAGAAGGGACATATATTCCAAAAGACATTGGAATAAGTGGCTTCTGAGGTCCACAGCCTGTGCAATAAGAACATTTGCACTTCCAGGGTTATGTAAAGAAAGTTTTATTAACCATAAATCACTCTGATTTTCCCTTTACATAGAACATTTTCATTTCCTACTGAACCACCAAATAAAAGTTTACATAATAAATCAGCAACGCCAAACATTCTGAAACAGGGAAACACATGAGAGGGCAACTTTGGAGGGAATATCATTTGGACAAGATATTTGATCAGTTCCTTCTTTCTGTCCATTGGGCAATAAGGCAATAAGGAAGATAAAAGATATTATTTTTCAGAGAAAAGAGATTCGGTTCATTACAATGAATTGTGTAGCTGAAAAATCATTTCCTAGAAGTATTACCAAATGTTAATGCTCTCATCACGCAAGAGTGAATTGAAAGAAGGCAGGTAATTCTGTGGAGATTGCTTGGATACCTAGTGGAAGGTAAAGGTCCACATAATACCAAAAACGTGATTATACTCATCACCACCACTGTCATCACTATAAATCTTCTTCTTCCTCCTCCTCTTTCTCTTCCTCTCTTTTCTGCTCCAAGGGATAACCCAGAAAATGTATTAAACGTGTCTCCATATTGTAAATCTTCCCAGATGCTTTCATTTTGTAGATATATTTGAGAATTGCTATTATCATGTCTTGTATTTTATATCCCATAAGAAGGGATTATCAGCCATTGCTATTGACCATCATTTCTTTTAGAATGGTTTCTCCCCAAGGAGATGGGCCAGGATTTACTAGAGACTCAAGACCTTGTCTCATTTTTTTTCCCCCTTAAGATCGTGGGTGTCAAGATCAAATTGTCTCCTACCAGGCAATCTACCATTGAAGATAAAACCTTTTAGAGGATGGCTCACCATCTATCCTTAGTTCACAGAGCAACTTAGAATAATATGACTCTGAGTCCCGAATCGATTTTGACATAGATAGTAGGCATTCTTCCAGGGGCAATGGCTTTAGAGACCAACTTTCACTGCTTCCTGAATCCTATAGGGACTGCTCAAAGCAGGTTCCTCTCCTCTCTTTTTTCTCTACCCCCTGGCTTGGTAACTTTATCCCTTCCCACAGGTTCACATATCATCTTAAAGATGACTCTTGAGATCTATGTGTCGCTAATCTTTCTCTTGAGCTCTAGACCTCATTAGCTGTTTTGTGCCTATTTCTAATCAGAAAGCATCTCAAACTCTGCACATCCAAAATGGAACTCATTCTCTATTTCTTTAAAACTACCCCAATTTCCCAATTTCTATGCATGACAGCATCATTCTCTCAGTCAGCCAGGGTTACAACCTAATCAGGAATCAACCTTTACTCTCTTTGCTGCCTCACAACTCATATCTAAACAATCGATAAATTTTGTTTACTCTACCTCCATCAAAACTTTTGCATTTCTTATTTCCTCTTTACTCGAATGACCATTCCCCTAAAGTAGGACCTCATTACTTCTCCCCTGTACTATTGCAAAAGAATGTGGTCAAAAGTGGTTCTTTTTGGGGCAGCTAGGTGGTGCAGTGGATAGAGCACCCGTCCTAAAGTCAGGAGGACCTGAATTCAGATATGACTGCAGACACTTAACACTTCACACTTCCTAGCTGTGTGACTCAGGGCAAATCACTTAACCCCAATTGTCTCAGCAAAACAAAACAAAACAAAAAAAACCAACCAAACAAAAAAAAAAACCCCACACATACACACAATAAAATAAAAAAAAAATGTTTCTTTTCTCTAGACTTTTTCTCCCTAACTCATCTTCCTCAAAGTTTCCAAAATTGTATCCCTAAAGCACAGGTTGGACTATGTCATTTTTCTGGTCAAGAATGTCTAATAGTTCTTTATTGTATGATTTTAAAATAAAACAAACCAATCTGTTTAGCCTTAGAAAACCCATCCATTATTCTGATTCCAGCCTAACTGTCCATGAAGATTACTCATGATTTATCCTCATGCACTCTACATACTAGTTAAACAGGGTACTTTTAATTCCCATTACATCTTATATCCTATTTCTACATCTTTTCTCAGTCTGATCTAATTTTTGGAATTTGCCACATTTTATAATCCCTAGATCCCTTCAAACCTCAGCTTTCCCTTTCCCCAGAGGCCTCTCTTCATTCCTTCTTCAAAATTTATGTGTGTACTTTGTAGCTTCATTTCAATGTACATATTGCACAACCAATAAGATATTAGCTCCTTGAGGGCAGGGACTATTTTGTTATTGTTTTTCTATCTCCAATACCTTGATAATATATAGTATACAGCAAGTGATTAATCAATGCTTGTTGAATAAACACGTTAATGATGGGAATGTTCTAAACATGGATTTTCCTTTCTGTGGGCAGACAAGGAAAAAGAAGAGGGGGGAGGAAGGAGAAGAGGAAAAGGAAGAGGAAGAAGGGAAGGAAGGGAGAGGAAGGGAGAAAATTTTTAGTGTATCTTTTTACTAAGGAGCACTGACTAGAGCAACATTTCTAAAAATCTTGCAAATGTTTTGCCTGATTTATCAGCTCACAAAATAGAAACTGGGCTCCCACTTGTGACTAAGAAGCTACTCCTCAAGTTTACCCTAGACAGGCTAATTCATCTTCTCTTAAGATCCATAAAGTCTTGTCCACTCCTAGGCTATGGAAGTTGAGTCTCCTGGTAGCAGATTTTCTAAACCATCACTAAAAGCTGCCCTGGAGCTTCAGAGGCCACTTGGATGGAGGAATGTTTGTGAGAATACACTCCTCAGAGATAGTGTAAGGCACATGTTATCCAGTAGAGCCTAGAGCTGGATCTTGTCACATCAAAGTTTTATTGGTACACAATCCTATAAAGTTCTTACTTTTAAAATCATATAAGCATAAAATCTCTCTCCCTCTTTCTTCTGTCCTTTCTCTCCAAGTTCTGCTCTTCTCATCATGGCCTTCCTTTTATCCCCTCAGCTCTCTGACCTCACTGCTGAGAACTACTATGTTGAGTCTATGAAAAACAGAATCATCTACAGTAGAGAATTTAAATATTTTACTAGTTCAGGAACATTTATCTAACCAATCCAGATTGTGTTTACAGAGAGCTCTTGTAATAGCTCAACAAAAACTAGTGTCCTTCTCCCCAGAAATCTTCTCCCGGATAATATGCAAACAAGTTTTACTTCATGGCATTGAATTCCACTAAAAGAGACTTATGAGTCAAACAAACTCAGCAAAGAAAAGATGATGATGGAACATGAACCTGGTGCCATCATGAAGATGGAAGCTACCCTGACTTTGGCCTACCATCAACTGTAAAATGCATCACTGCTGCACTGTCTTCTGCATCTCCCAGAACCATTTGGCCATTCATCAGGACCAGAAAGTCTCTTACATAAATTAGTGTCAACTCTTTCCTTAAGGCAGCAGTTAAAGTCCTTATAACACAGACTGTTGGGCTGTACGTTCTCACACCTGTATACTTGCTATTTAAGTTGCAAGCTCCCATGTCCTTATGGGATATATGATTCTTTCTCTCTCTGATTCTATTTTTTCAGTCTTATGGATAGGAATTCCTACTCTACCCTCAACACACAGGTGGTCTGGGTTAAGAGAGAGGGCAAAAACTCTTTCCTCTTAGTGCTTGGGAGTGGGGGAACTGGTGCAAAAGGAGAAATGATAAATAAATTTCTTCTGTCCTTAGGTTTTCAGACACAACAATTTTGTTATCACCTACAAGACTCATGCTTCATGATTTCTACACTTTTGTTTTGAATTTCTTGTTTGTTGAGAGGATCTGCCCCAAGCTGTGCTATAAACACCAAGGCAAGGAATTCATTGGTGATTCTTTTCATTCTATTTTTTTGTCGGTTGCTTTCCTTTCCTTCTTCTAAAAGACCCATCATTTTCTTTTCTAAGTACTAAATATAGATTCAAAAGAAATTAGTTATATAGCTAAAGCTTTTCTATCTTTTCTTTTTTTAAAAAAAGAAAAATGTTGCTTCCCCCCCTTTTTTCTTTCCATTTATTCTTTTCTTCCTTCCTTAATCTTCTCTGTCCTCACCTGGACCTGATGTTGTGTCCTTGGTTTCTTATTCTCACTCGCTTTCTCTGTTGCCTGAGGATTTTAATCACATTGGTTCTTTCTGACTCCTAATGTATTTGTATTTATCACACCCAGGCAGGCTTCACCTTTGGGGCAGAAAAATACAAGGCTGTGAACACTTTCCATTGCTCTGTGCAAGACTCCCCCCCCCTTTTTTATCCTGTTTAATTTCCATTCCAATACTCTTCTGTAGCTTTTCTTTGTCTCTTACATTCATTTTTTGCTGAACCAATGGCTACTCTCTCTTCTTCCTCCTCTAGATGCATAATATAAAAGGCACAGCTGAATTCTGCTGCACCCACCCCTAGTTCCTTCCCAAATCAGACATTTTGTTTTTCCTGTACTCCAAGGGTGTTGCTTCTATAGGTAAAGAAGGGCATATGATGGGTAATGGTGTGGCCATGCACTTTGCTTTCTGAGAGGCTAGATTAGAGGGTCTGTCTGAAATGAGAATGGTGAAAAGAAATACACAGCATGGTAAAACCCTATTTTAAAACACAGCCATAATTAGGAAATCTGGAATGTAGGACAAATTTGGATAAACTGTGATAAAGGCAGGATTGGGAGAAGAAACAATAGGTATCTAAGGTGTGATCACTTCCACCCCTAGTTGAGGCAGACAAGAGACAAAGATCATAAAAATTGAGACTAAGATTGTCATTTGAAGGGGGCAAAGTTTAAAATGGAGAAGATGATGAGTGAGGTATTGGAATTATTTAGGAGGAAGAAGAAAGACCAGCACTTCCATAGAAAACAGCAACAAATATATAACCAGTATTTAGTGAATTTTAAGTGAGGAAAAGTGATTGATGCATAATAGAGTCAAAGAGAGGGAATAATAGTAGAAGCAAGGAATGAGACAATTAGAGTATGAGAGAAGGACCTACCAAACTTGGAAAAGATATTGAGAGATATGATGATTTCAGGGAAAAGCTAAGTTTCATTAAGCCCCAGACCAGAGAAGAAATGGGAGATCAAGGAAGCTAGGATGAGGGGAAGTTCATTAAAACTAGAGATAAGTATTAGAGGGTACATTGGAAAGAGAAAAAAGAAGGAAGGGAGAAACAAGAATTGTTTTGATAGAGTGGAAAACTTTGGAAACACAGAAGGCAGAATGAGAACAATGACCATCCAGGAAGCAGGGAGAGTAGATACCATGTCAAGAAATCTTCCAGATGTTTAATGGATGAAGTCTCAGACATATGTCATATTAGAAACACAGCCTTAGGTTAGGCTCTGACTCACCTATTGCTAAATGACTTATGCCTAGCCAATGGAAAGTAAGCATATGTACAGCACATGTGATGTACATGTGATGGGAAAAATGGGTCCATACAGGGTTCTTTTGTTTACATTTAATAGGCTGAAGTTCTGGGGATAATAGAGAGCGTCATGCTCCTCTCAGGAACGTTTTCCAGGTATCCTAGCAGTACAGCCCTGCTCTTTCCTAATGCTATGAAGGTTTAGAAACTCAAACTTGCATATGAGTTGACTTCCAAAGATGAATAAAACTGAAAAGGGTCCACATTAACAGCAATCTATAACTACTTGCGACACGGTTCATTCCCTCCCCTACATGCCACACCTGCATGAGCTTAATAGTGGTGCAATGCAGCTTAGCTGCAAGTGATTTAGCTCTGTCTCTTTCAAAGTACCTACCCCAATCCATAATTCTCAAGCTTTGCTTAGTCTGTCCAGAGTGCTCAAAGGAGACGAGTCATGAGAGGAATCAGAATAGATAGAAAAGTGACATAGCCTTCCTCCCTCCTGCCTCTATTCCCCATACATTTAGCAGTTTTGTGTATGGTACCAATGGCAACCAGTATGATTGAACTAAGAGATCAGGGCTACTTGGAAGTCTGCAAATCTCAGCTGTATTTTTTTTTTATTCAATCTCCCCAGTACCTTTCACTTCTCTGGCTCATTTCTGACCTCTCAAAACAATTCTATTCTTCCCCTTTCCCAAGGTATACAGGAAGAATAAGTGAAAGAAATAGATAGAGGTGAGATATCTATGCAACTATCCAACTTACCACTTTCTCCTTTTTTTTTTTAAATCAATCACATTTGCTAGATTAACTTATTCACCAATTTTTATACCATTATCCCTTTTGATACACAATTTGCTGCACTTCAAATATGGATTGCAAGAGATTCCTTTATGGTCCCTTCCA
Source organism: Antechinus flavipes (assembly GCF_016432865.1). Lineage (NCBI taxonomy): Eukaryota > Metazoa > Chordata > Mammalia > Dasyuromorphia > Dasyuridae > Antechinus > Antechinus flavipes. The sequence goes on along the minus strand of NC_067399.1, from coordinate 443,311,754 downwards.
ACTTTCAGATTCTATGGATCTTTAATTTGGCATTTGCTGACAGTCAACATGAGCATCTTTACCTATGTGGTTCTGTCTTAGATGTACCTCCTTTTGGACTGTTATCCATATGTAGACTGCATATCCATTAGATTTTGGCTGCTTCTCAACACATCAATAGGGCTAGTTTCATAAGTTCTTTTTTATGACTATGAAGCTGCTAATTCAACATCTCCTGAATTTTGATTCCTGCCTCAAAAATCAGACACATAAGAAGATATATTTTGGATTAAGGTGCATACTGCAGACTTAGCACAATATGCTGGGTTGAAAATCATCCTGAAGAAGGCTGAAGTTATAGATCAGCTCGTATTATATACAGCTTGCCATAAAGCCCCATCAACTGTAGTTGAAAGCCATATACTGTGAAATGATGCACTAATTGACTCAGGACAGCCCAACTAGGGAAACGAATCCAATTTTTCTCTTGAAAGATTGACAGTATTTTACAACTAAGCATCATATCTCAAACCCAGACTTTTCAAAGTAACAGAGTTCTCCTAAATTCCAGAAGTAAGAGACACTTGACCTTAAGTTACCATAGGCAAATTTACTTGACTGTGTTTCAGTAAAATGGGGATAACCATACAAAGGTATCATGTAGTTGAAATGAAATAAAGCTGAAAGAAACAGTGGAGATCATCTACCCAACTCTTTCATTTCTATAGTTAAGAAAATTGAGGCTAAGGCAGAGGAAGTGATTTTTATCAAGGGTCTATCAAGATTGTCTTATTTTTAGTTATCTGTGTACAGAAATTCAGTTCAATAGCTCAGTAGAATTTAAGCCATTTAATTTTTGTCTACATATTCCCAGGATCTTAGTGTAGTGACTACCTAGTACATAGTAGGTACTTAATAAATGTTTGCTGAATTGAAATTACTGAGTTAGTGAGAGGCAGAATTGATATTCAAATCAAGTTCTTCTAAGTGGAATGAATGAAATAAGCACTTATTAGGCATCTATTATGATCTAGATACTTTGCTAAGAATTTGCAAACATTTTTATTTGTTTCCCCACAACAACCCTGGGAGGCAGGTGCTATTATTATCCCCATTTTACAGTTGAGGAAGCTGAGACAGACAGAGGTTAATTGACTTGCCCAGGTTCATACTAATAGAAATTATCTAAGGCCAGATTTTAACTCAGGTCTTCCTGCCTCCAAACCTAGAACTCTATAATCTAGCTGCCTCTCCATGCTCTCTAGGGATCTCTCCATTCTACCCCGTTTAGCACAATGAGCTTCGCACAAAGAAACATTACTTTTTACTCTTTGAAAGGTCAGTGGCTTGAGAAGAATGGATTGTGCCAAGCCATCAAAGCAAGGCAAAGTAAAGGACAGGGAGTAGAAATGTTTCCAAGATTCTGTGAGACAGCCACACATAACATGCCATCAACTTCACTGCACAGTAAGTGACAGCCGAGAAGATAGACTCCTGGTGTGGGGCAGTCACGGAAGAAATGGTTTAGCTTGAACAAAATGGTCATACTGAGCAAGAGGTTTGGAAAAAGAGAATCCTGTACCATGAATGAGCCCGGGGGTGAGGGGGGTTATTAAAGGAGAATGATCTTTAATTTATATTCAAAGGAGACAGTTAATTCGGTGGAAAATGCCCTTGATTAGGAGTCAGGAGATCTGGGGTTTGGTTACAGACTCACCCCTAATTCATTGTGTTCATAAAATATCCCCATCTCAGACTTCAGAATTGTCACCTATGAAATGAAAAGATCGCATTTTGTAGCATGTTAGATTTGGAGTATGAGGACATGAGTTAAAACCTGAGCTCAGTAGAATTGTTGTAGACTTGGACAAGTCAGTGTGAGCATTTGTTTCTCATTTATGAAATGAGAGGTGGATTAGATGATCCCTTAAAGCCTAAGTCTATGATTTTTGGTTGGGATATCTCTTATAACTGATATTATATGATGATTTAAAAGGGCAGAAAAGTGGTATAGGAAGTCTCATCTTCCTGAATTCAAATCCAACTTCAGATATTGACTAACTGTGTGACCCTGAGCAAATCATGTAACTATGTTTGCCTCAATGTCCTCATCTGTAAAAGTAAGTAGAGAGGAAATTGGCAAAGTATTCTACTACCTTTGCCAAAAAAACCATTAATAGGGTCATGCACAGTTGGATATAACTAAATAATAACAACAAGTTGCTTTAAATGTGCTAGCTAATTGAAGTCTCACAACAATTACGATACAGGTTATTATGTATTTGTGTGTGTGTGTATGTGTGTACTACAGATATTATTGTTTCCATTTTACAGGTGTAGAAACCAAGGCTCAGCAAAGTAAAGTGATTTGTCCATAGTTACATAGATGATAAATGTTAGCAGTGGATCTTTTGGATTCCAAACCCAGCACATAGCTTGCTACATGATGCTGCCTTTTCCCTCTAACTCTTGTTGTTTGACACTCTATCACTTGACAAGGTTTTTCATTTAATTATAGCACAGTGTGTTTTCTCACAGGAAAACTTCAGGAGCCAGTAACAATGTATTCAAATGCTGAGCAAAGTGTGTACAAACTGAACCAATAATGGAGAGAGACTATGGCTGGCCATTTTCATCAAAGAATGAGGATCCAGCAGACTCTGCCTTAGATATGCAAATTCTTAATCCTATTCCATGGAACCGGTGCCCAACACAGTGCCTCATATATTAAACTGATCGAATGGAATGGAAAGGAACTACACACTCTCTTGGTCACTGCTGCTTCCTCACATTACCAGACTGTGTGGAAATATGAGGTGTGCTGCTGCAGAGATTGCCCTAGAAACCCCTGTATTCGGGGCCAATGATGCATGGCCTTGAGATGATGCTTCTCAGGCCCATGAAATCCCTACTATCAAAAAGGGAACTCAAAGAGAACAATAAATCCAAAGACAATAATACTTCTGGCTTATGTATAACCTGGCTTCCTATCCTACCTCTTAAAAAAGCCTCTTCACAAAAAGGGCAAGAGGCTGAGTAGGATGTTTACTAAAAACCTAATTTTTGGTTCTGGGTTGATGTCTCATGAATTAATGTAGAAGGGGATGATGGGCTTAGTTTCCTGTTTTCATCTATTCTAAAGTCAAACACTCCTCTTCTTTTCTTGAGATTCCAGTCAATCTGTCCACAAGCATAGGTTAGATGCTCAACATATAAAGACCAGAGTGAAACAAGATGATGCAAGAAAAATCCCTAGCTTATTGGCTGGCCCCTTCTCTAGTAAGCTCATTATTTGGATCACGGTTGATAGCTGCAATCTGGTATGAAAACCCACATTGATGAAGTCACAGATACACTGAAAAACTGTACATAAGTAATTACGTACCTGCATGATGTGCATCAATAACAGAAAAGGCCACCATTTTGAGACTGTGAATATCTACATATCCAACCACTGAATCAGAATAAGGAATATACATACACAGATGTGTGTGTATGCAGAGATATGTGTGTGTGTGTGTGTGTGTGTGTGTGTGTGTATTTGTGTGAAACTTTCAATTCTTTTCTCCATTGCAAGATGTTCCTACTCCATTCCACATTCCAAGTTCTTTCTAAGGCATTGTCTAGACATTAAACAAACTGGACTGTGCTAAAGTTAATTTAGCATTTAGGATTTTCTTTGTTCCAATATATCACTGAGTCAACTGAATGGCACAGTGCATGCTCAATAAGTGAGTTGGTCAAAAATCCTGGATTGATCACCCCACAGGCCAATGAACTAGAATATAAATCCATGGTTTCAGTTATGTCAAAGCTTGTCTAATAAATCTGAATTTATCTTCTCTGTTATTTAACAATTCAATGAACATTTATCATGGCCTACTGAAAATAAGGCTCCATGTGACTCTTTGAGGAGGAAGCAGAGATAAATGAAGCATAACTCCTGTCCCCAGTGAAGATTTCAATTTAATCAAGGACATGAGACATATACATAAATAACTACGATAAAAACAGAATGCAATAAACGCATTATAGAGATACCCAAAAAATCTTGGAATTCAGAGGAAGATAATAGTAGACTTGCCCAAAAATATCTGAAAAGACACCGAGGAAGAGGTGGCCAAAAAGCTCAGCTTTGAGGGGAGGAGAGAATTTTAATAACAGAAATGAGGATTGGAGGTTGTGAAAGTTTTTCAGGTACAAAGAAAGACCTGTTTATCATGGAAATGGAAAAAAAAATCACAAGGTTTTTTAGGAAATGGCAACCAGTCCAGTTTGGTTATAGAGAAAAGAACAGAAAGAAATAAAGTTGGAAAGACAGACTGGGGTCAAATTGTCTCAGGAAGGATTTGAAGCACTGTTACTTCTCATCCAAGTATTTGGATTTGGAACCTATGTGCTTAAAACACTTTGTAACATTTTGGGGTGGTGGTAAAAGGAGGGAACTTAGGACTGAATACCATTTGGTTGCTAAGTTAAATGGGTCACTTTTAACTACTTCCTACAGAACTATAATTGTACTTAGGATGCAGCATGGTATAATGGATAGGGCTATAAATATGGAAGCAGATCCATGGTTTTGTTTTGATATTCAATTGTTAAGTTTGATTCTTCCTGACCCCATTTGGGGTTTTCTTGGCTAAGATACTGGAGTGGTTTATCATTTCCCTCTCTAGCTCATTTTTAAAGGTGAGAAAACTGAGGCAAAATTTAGTTATGTGACCTGAGGTCACATAGCTAAGCTAATAAGTGTCTGAAGCCACATTTGAATTCAGGTTTTCCTGACTCAAGACTCCACTCTATCCAGTGCATCAAATGGCTACCCCCTCTTCAAACCCTTTCTAATTGTATGACCTTGGCAAGTTACTGAATTTTTTTCATTCTCAGTTTCCTCAAATGTAAAATCAAAATAATAATAGCACCTACTCCTCATAATGATTGAGGATCAAAGGAGACAACATATGCAAAGTGTTTTGCATACCTGAAAATGATATATAAATGTTAGCTATTAATGTGAATGCTGGCAGGATTCTTAAAGATCAGCTTTAAAGATCTTAAAGATCAATTTTCTAATTTCATATTAATTTTTATATATTATTTATATTTATTTTATATTTTTCTAATTTTATATGCAAGCAAACTAAGGTTCAAAAAGAAATAATTTGCCTCAAATCATTTTAGCAAGAATATGACCTAGGACTGCAACTCAAGTTTCATGTCTCCTATTCTAACGCTCTTTGTACTCATACCTCAGTCACTAGAATTTTTCTTTTCTTTTCCTTATTTCTGCCACTAAGATATTTACTTATTCACTGAGGATTTCCTGTGAACAATTATTTACTCTCTTCTAGAAAAGAGAAGACTTCTAGAGGGCATGTGTCTATGCACAATCCACATAGGTTATGCTTCCATCATCTTCCACAAAGAAGGCTTGTCATGTCAGTAAACTAGGAAAAAATTCCAAAGTAAGAGCCCAATACCGCATTTTGCTCTGTATCCCTCTTCTCTTGAGCTACTTTCAGAGTCCAGGTGACTCAGGTTTTGGGGTTCTGAGCAAATCTTAATTCTGCACATCAAAGTACCATTTCTTGATAATTGAATCGCAGTGAGTGTATTGTATACATAAAGATTCGTATAACAAAGATGGGGATGAAGGAAATGCTTTTACTTACAAGATGAACTTGTTCTGAGTTGTAGTATATAATAATATAATGGAATATTATTGTGCTATAAGAAATGATGAATAGGAAGATTTCAGAAAAACCTGAAAAAATTTATATGAACTGATGCCGAATAAAGTGAGCAGAACAAGAAGAACATTGTATACAATAAAGTAATACTGTATAATGATCAACTGTGATAACTTAGCTATTCTCAGCAATACAATGATCTGAGAAAGTTCCAAGGGACTCATGAGGAGAAATGCTATTCACCTTCCGAGAAAGAACTGATAGAATCTGAATGCAGATTAAAGCATACTATTTTTGACTTTTGTGAATATATATTGTTTTATATTTTTTTCTTTGTATCTGTGTCTTCTTTCATAATATGACTAATATTGTAAGATGTTTTACATGATTGAATATGTATAACTCATATCAAATTGCTTACTAACTCAAGGAAGAATGGGAGGAAGAAAGGAAGAGAGAGAGGAAGGGAGGGAGAGAAGAGAGGAGAGAGAAAGAGAAAAGATTTGGAACTCATTCATTTTAAAATGAATGTTAAAAATTGTCTTTACAGATTAACTGGAGAATACTAAAATATTATTGAAATAAAAATTGTAGACAAATAAAAAGATGACCTTGTTTTGAAAGAAAAAACACTGAAGATATGTTTCCAAAATCAGTGACACAATCCTATGCAAAGTCTTTTCCCATCACAAGATTATAGATACAGATTCAGAAGAGAACTAAGAGACAGCCTAATCTAACCTGTCATTTGACATATGAGGAAACTGAGCCTAAGTGACTTGCTTAAAGTCATACTATATCATATCAGAGGCAAGATTTGAACCTTTGACTCCTGAGCCAATGCTTTTGACACTATAGGAAGATAAACCACATCAGGCACAAAGGTACAGGCCACCAGAGAAAATGTACTCCTAAACCCAGAGAGAAGCATCCACCTTTGCACCTACAGGAGATGATGTTCCCATATCGATTCTTATTGCGGTTTTCATCTTCCTTGGCTGTGTCCCAAGATGCCGTCTGTCCCTCAGGTAATGCCTAGAAAGCAACAGGAGAGAGAGTTAGAAGAAGAAAAAGTAACAAGTGTAGGGGAAAAAAAAAGACTTCCTTCAGGTGATACAACCCTAACAGATAGAGAGATAAGGATTCCAAGCAGCTTGGCACAGTAATTCAATCCAAGCAACATCCTGGTTTTAGGATAGGATCCTTGGAAAAAAATATATAAATAGCCCTGACTCAGACAGTCCCAGCAACTTAGTCTTGGAAAAAACCGTAGAGATTTCATTCAAAACCCTCCCTTACTTTATGGATGGGGAAACTGAGGATGAGAGAGAACTGACTTGTTCAAAGTGATGAAATCAGTTAATTGGAGACCCAATCTTTGAGTCTATATCTCTTGACAACCAGTCTGGGGTTTCCCCAATATATCTCCTGCATAAAGAGATGATAAGAATTCCAAGTGCACATAGAGTATCATCCTCTTAAGTCATTTGGAAGCAAGAAGCCAGCTGACTGGGAGTGGGAATGACAAGTTCTGGACACTAGGAGGAAGCATTTTTGCTGCTGGTTTTCTTCATGGTGAGATCACCCTGATGAACCAAGACTCAAACAATAACTTCTTGAAGGCAAGAATCATACTTAGGTTTTTTTGGTAGGGAGAGATGTTTGCTTCTCCTAGGGCTTAGCACAAGAGACATTTAATAAATACTTGATTAACTAGTGAAGGAATAATTTGTTCTTCGATATTTATCCCCAAAGGAGTCCCTTCTTCTTTCTGAGCCTCAGTTTCCACATCCATAAATGAAGGATTTGTACTGGATCTCCCATTCCATTCGTGTTGTAAATTGAATGCTCTTCCCTTCCCCTCAGTACACGAGAGATGGAAGTGATGTGTTTTTCCTATTTCTATTTTAATCACGGTCTGCCTCAATCGTGCTGTATTTACCCCTGACCCAGCAGTAACTGCTCCTTACACGGACTCATCATGCTAATCACCTACTTCATACACCCAACGCCCAGACAAAGATGGTACAAACCAAGAGATCCTTGGGCATATCCTCCACAGAGCTCTACCTTCCTGGTGAGCTTGGAAAGCAGTGTCTGGAGAAGCTGGTCTCAGATTGATGATACTGAGACCTGGGACTTTCAGAACCAGGGTTTGCTAGAGCTAGTTTGGCACAGCTCTTGAAAGCTGATAAATTTTCAGTATAAGCATTTACATCTTGGAAATTGGCAAAAGCTACAAATCAGGACTTTGATTTATTGTTTTGTTGATTGTCTGGGCTTTAAAAAGCAATGAAGAAAATGTTAATAACAAAAACTGAACTTAAAGTGTGTCATACATACATGCCCTCCTCCCGCCCAAAGCCACTTATTAAACATTTACCAGCACAACCCTGTGAAGAACTCACGTCTCTTGACAATCAGTTGAGTACTTTTTTCAATATGCCCCATACAGAGACGCTAACTTTCTCAGGTGCATGCAAAGTATCATTTGAGATAATGCCATATTGCCCTGACTTTTCTTATTCTCCTTTTATGGGAACCTTTCAGTTAGCCTTGGAACCATCTATCCCAAACTCTAATATGTGACCTTTTACCCTATTTTATCCCTGTTTTCCAAATCCCTTTTATGTGTTGTCTATTCCTAATAGAATGTAAAGTCCTAGCCAGGGCAGGGATTGTTTTGTTTGCTTGTATTTACATATCCAGCACTTAGCACAATGATTGGCACAAAGTTTTACTTAATAAATATTTAATAATGACAAAAAATAATGACAATATTAAATAAAATTTACTTAACAAATGCTTCATTAGGGGCAATTAGGAGGCACAGTGGATAGAGTGGATAGCCCTGAAGTCAGGAGGACCTGAGTTCAAATTTGACTTCAAACACTTAACATTTCCTGGCTGTGTCACCTGGGCAAGTCACTTAACCCCAATTGCCTCAGCAAAAATAAATAAATGCTTTGCTATTCATTCCTTCAGAAGACCATATTAAATCTGGAACTGTGGGTAGTACTGTATCCATTTTAGACCATATGATTGAGATCATCCACTCTAACCCCTTTGATTTTAAATAAACAATTGAAATTTTGAGAGGTTGAATAACCTGCTCAAGATCACAGAGTAGTCAGTGTGGTATCAAGATTTGAACTCATATCTTACATCATTTGCCCATATAGAACACCTGTCCCCTTTAGTCCAAATGTTTGCTCTCAGTCTGATTTTAAGGAAAAATCTTCATACTCAACTAGACTTTCAGGAATATGATAGATCAAATACATCTAGGGCCCCACACAGAATTATCTAGAATTTCATTTTCTCCTCTGTTAACCAAATACAGTTTGTGGTTACAGTTTGGTTTTTAAACAGATAATTTTTAAAAAACAGGGAGCAGAAAGCTGGGATTGCTAGGTTAGAGCAAAATAGGAAACAAGCTCAAGTTCAAATGAGATAATATACATACTGCATTTTGTAAACTTGAGCTATAAAAATGCTAGCTATTATTATTGTTATAATAATAATTGTCATCATTACAATTATATCATTTTTCTTTCTTCAGGCCTCAATTAGCCATATTGGAGTATTCTATCTGGGGGAACAGGTTATGTAAACATTGCCTTTTTCTATTACAGCAGATGCAATATGTTTTATAATTTGAAGTCAAAAAGATCTAGGGAAAAAAGCAGAGCCCAGTTTCAGGTTATTGGAAAATTCAGTTCTTGCTGTGTTTCTTATTCCTCCAGTTTTTCACATTCTAACCCCCAATTCCTGCCCCCATCTAATCTAATCATTGTGAAAAATGTTTCCCAACTGCCAAGGGCAATGGCTTTTCATGGGTTAAGGCCAAATGACCTGAAGCCCAACTGAAATCCACTTAGTGCTTTGAAATGTGGTATGGATATTGCTGGCTGATAGTTTCCCAATTACAGCTGGTAGTTTCCCCCACAAGGTCTTTGGCTAAGTCCAGCTTCCTGGATGAGAAGCAAATGGTAAGAAGCATGAGATCTAGAACTCTGGGTTTCTGAGCTCATCTGTGTTGTTAGGGATAGGAATACTGAATGCGAATGACTACTAAGTATGACCCTGGACATGTTAGCTTTTTCTCCACAAAGGTCACAAGAATGAAGGGCACTGCGGCGTTTTGAATAGAATGCTAGGCTTGGAACAAAGAAAGATCTGAATTAAAATTCTGCCTTAGAAACTTAATAATTACAATCCAGAGCAAGTCAATTACTCTCTCTGAACTTCGGTTTCATCATCTATAAAATGGGGACCTCTAACTCAAAAGGAGGTTAAAAGGAACACATGAGAATCTAGGTAAATTACTTCAAAAGTTTAAAACATTATATAAATGTCAGGTATTTTTGTCATGGCTATTTTGTGGAGATGCTAAGCTATACATTCAGTGTTGGAATGGAGCTAGAGTTGGGATAGAGCAGACATTAAGCTTCTTCTTTTTTTTTTTTTCTGGGACAATCCCATGAGGTCTCTTGGTAAAAAAGAAATGGAAATTATCTCCCTTCATCCACTGATGTCTGTGAGTGTCGTAAGAAAGCTGCCTAGAGCACTTGTGCTGAATTACATCCTCCCTTTCACAGGAGTGATGGCTTTCACTCTCTATTCCCCAAATGATTAAAGTATATGTGTTCTCTGGGTACTATGGTAGAAAATCAATAGAAAGACTGATGTTTTCATTTGGTGAGATGATGTAAAGGGTTTTTCTAGTTAGTAATTGGGCTTGTGGGTCAAACTCCTATAGTGAGGACAAGATTAGGTGCTCTGTTTTTCCATTCTTAGTTGGACCCAAGGAGGACTATTTTAGGTCTGAGAGAAGATCATACAATTCATTCAGTCATTCATTTACTCATTTTTCCAGCACACATTTATTAGATTCTTATTATGCCTGTTCTGGGGATCCAAATATGAATCAATCAAATAATAAGCATTTATTAAGTATCTGATATGTGCCAAGTATTGTTTAAAAATATAAAAGTAAGTCTAGCTCAAAAAACTATCATAGTTTATGGAAGTGCAGAGAGGATTCTCTAGAGATATACAAAGGATAAGTATAAAGTAGAATGTGGTAAGGCAAAGGATCCATTTTAAGCCAGAAGAGATTTTTTTGGTCCAATGTCCTTATATTAAAGATGGGAAAAATGAGGCTGAGGGAAAGGGAGAAGAGGAGTTGTGAAGTAATAGAGATAACAAGAGATCATGCCAAAATTCAAACCCAAGTCTTCTGGCTTCAAATCCATGGCTCTTTACATCATGCTAGTTTGCCTCCAGGATAAATCATAATTCGGGCTTATAGACAAATCAATCACCAGACTTCATCATACTGTATTCTTAACTTGCTTTACTCTCTTAAACCCTTTCCTAAAGCAATGCCCTTCCTTCCCCTGTGGAGAGCAGGGTAGATTATTAGCTTGCTACAATTTCTCTAGCAATGTGGCCAGACCTTTAGATTACCAGACTACTATTGGCAGAGCTAATAGAGATGCTGCAAACATTGATGTTAGAATATATGCTCCCACCAAGAACTTTCCATTTGACTTCTCCTAAGATATTCACTCAGTTGTATGGGTCTTTCTCCTTCCTTATATTCAATCTCCCTGAAGCCCCAGAAGAATTCACATTTGAAGGAACATCACCCACTAGTACACACATAAATGTCCTTGGATTTTTTAGGAAGATTTTGATACAAAATTGAATATTTAATGGAACTATAAACCATATCATGTACACACCCTACATGAAAGGTTTTCCAGAATAAATGACTGTGAGCTAATAATAACAGAGTAAACAAAAGATTATTGTAAAATCACAAAGTTAGGTGGGGATCATCTTTGGTAGTGGTCCTCAAAGTGTAGTCCAAAGAATTGTTGGGGTCTCTGAAACCCTTTCAGAGGGTCTACAAATTCAAAATTATTTTTTATTTCTAATACAGTAAATAGCTATAAATATAACCCATGTGAACAAAAGCTCTTTGAACAGATCCTCAATAGTTTTTTTAAGAACATGAAGATACTGAGAACAAAGGTTTGCGAATCGTTGATTGGGGTTCATCCAGCCTAAACTTCCCCTCTGTTAAGGAGAAGTGCAAAGATGTAAAATACCATTTTTTCCATAATGGTTTCACAATTAGCCAGGAGAATATTAGAAGGATTATATGCTTTATGTCCTTTATCCCCAAATCTTTGCGATATGTCACCTTACCACTGCTGCCACCAGGCTTGAAATCCTGGCTGATGAGAACCCATTATATTCAGCTGGCCCCAAATACCTAACCTAATCCATCTTGACCAACTTCCATGCATCCCTTCCCCTCAAATCACCATCCCTAAAACTCACTAGAACCAAGGGACCTTCTTTACACATCACTCTCCTTTATGTGTTGTTTCCCCCATTGGAATATGTTTCCTTAAGGCAGGAACTGTCTCTCTTAGCTTAGTTCCCAGAACCAAGTGCTTAATAAATGTTTCATTCATTCATTCACAGATAAGTACAAGATAAAGCATAATGTAAAGGGCAAAGGAGCACAAGAATTAGAACTTGAAGGGGCTTTGGAAATGATCAAGCCTTCTCATTTTGCAGATGGAGAAAACAAGATCTAGAAAAGTGAAATGGCAGGTGGCCATTCCGTGTGTTTAGGGATATTTCCAGTGACAGGACACTCAGTACCTTTTACCAAGTACATGATTTCTTTCTTAGAAAGCCCAAATTGTTAGCAAGTGCTTCTTATTGAGAGGAAATATATCTCTCTAGAACTACTATTCACCTCAGGGAATACATAATAGTCCTCCTCCACATAACAAGTTCTCTTACATTTGAGTTCAGCGAATATTTCCCCTCTAAGCCTTTTCTTCCTAAACATCTCAGGTTCTTTAATCATTCTTCACATGCCATAGCTTCATAGCCTTCTCCTTCTCCTGGCCACCTGTTTGTCAAAATCCTTCCAAAAATATGGTATTCAGAACCTATCCCTCCAGATGGGGAGATATAATAAATAGAACATATCCACCTGACATCATAACAAGCTATGCCATTCATACATAGAGAGATGAGTATCTCCCTCCGATGGGATCCAGAAGAAACAATGTCAGGCTTTCCTGTAAATGTTGTAGACAAAGGCAGACTTGTCGAACGCTAATTCAAAAGTCCAGTAGGGAGATGTAATAATCAAGTAATTGCTGGACTTTGATCACACATCCATTTCCCTTTCCAGAGAGCTGCTACCTAATACAAGATAATCTCTTGAGCCAAAAACAAATGAAGGGGTGAAAGTATGAAAGGGATGCTCATTTCCATCTTCAAAGTGAGAGGGAAGAGGGGCATTATTTTTGCATTAGTGTCTGGTTACGGTAGATTGGCCAGAGAATGGTGACAGTCATTAGGAATCTAATCATACTCTTTTGAAACCAAAATTGCCATCTCATTATATTAATCCATTATCAATCTCTCTCTCCTTTTTCATTCTTTTATCCTTCATGTGTTGAGTTCTATTTTTATATTTGCCTTCAAGCTTGGAAAGATTTTCCCCTATCCAACAGTTTTTTTGTTTGTTTATTTTTTTAAAGGAGGAGTATTTTAGAACTGAAGGAATCACTGCAGAGGTGCATGGACTCAGACTTCTGGAATGTTAGCGCCAGAAAGGTCCTCACAAATCAAATCTTTTATTTTATAGAATGAGAAACTAAGTCACAGGAAGGGGAAGTGGCTTGTCTATGGACATACAGTGAATTATAACCTAGGTCTCCTGACTCCCAGTTGCTGTCACTTGATTTCAGTTGCTAATGCCCCCTCTCTCCTCCAATTATCTTTCATTATCCTCTTCTTCAAGAAGCTAAGTGAGATAGTGAATGAAATTCTATATGTGGCTTTAGAAAGATCTGGGTTCAAATCCCACCTCTGATCCTCATTGTGGGATTGGAGCAAATCCCTTACTTCCTACTTGCCTCAGGCAACTCTCTAAATCTGATTTACTAGGTCACAAACAGATTCCTTCCTTCCTTTCTTTCTTCCTCCCTCCCTTCTTTTCTTCCTTTCTTCCTCCCTTCTTTCCATCCTTTCTTCCTTCCTCCCTTCCTCCCTCCCTCCCTTCTTTCTTTTCATTTATAGCAACTCACAAAAACTATTCATTAAAGTATAAAGAGGTTACAAAGAGTAAGGAAAGGATCCAAACAAAATCTCAGATCTTCTCAAATAGATTCTATTTCCTGATACTTCTCTATAAAGTTTCCAAGCTTTTTTTAATAGTATAGAGTATTTATAAGTGTTTCCCTCTCTTCTCCACCTCCCCTCCCAGTTTGGCACAAGAAAAAGTGTTGTAGTGATTATAAATAAGAAGTCTGAGGAAAGAAAAGTAAGGCTGTTCTAACATTTTAGAAGGAATCTGTGGTGTAGCCAAAAGAAAATTAAACTTGGATTCCAGAGATGTAGATTCAAATTCAGATTTTGCTACTTACCAGCTACATGCTTTTGAGCAAGTCACATAATCCATTAGGGCCTCAGTTTTTTTGGCTTTATAATCTATATAATGATACCAAGGTCCTCTCAAGCTCCTTAGTCTGTTAGAACTTCCTTAGTACAAGGAGGCAGAAGAGCCTTAGCAGCTTTATATCAGAAAGCAAATTTTCCATGAATAAATAGCCCCAGGCTTAAGACATTTGGTGAGAAAGAGAGATCATACCTTCAGCTGCAAGCCTGAGGGTGGATTCTGTCAAGCAACTGTAGAAATAAATTAGGGGTGGGGCTGCCTCAAAAGGACTATTACTGTAGTAGATGAGAAAATCTTGTCCCTATCTCTGAGCAGTTCCCAAGAGAAGTTGACCTTTCTCTGTATCACTCAGGTTTATAAGAGGACATAGAATTTAAGCAGTGATACTATGAGATTCAAATGAAAAATGAATGTAAGTTGTTGTTCAGCTGTTTCACTCATGTCTGACTCTGTGATCAGATTTGGGATTTTCTTGGCAAAGATACTACAGTGGTTTACCATTTCCTTTTCCAGGTCATTTTACAGAGAAAGAAACTGAGGCAAACAGAATTAAGTGACTTGCTCAGGATCACACAGCTACTAAGTGGTCTTAGGCCAAATTTGAACTCATGAAGAAAAGACTTCGTGACTTCAGGCCCTGGATTCTATCCACTGTACCACCTCACTTCATCAAAGTAAAGCTCTTTGCAAATATCAAAATGTTATATAGTTATTATAATAATTGTTATTGTTGTTATTATTTGATGATGATGATGTTCCTACAGTCACTAGACTTCCTGTCTGGAGATGACTTCTTTCTGATCCTTCCATGGTAAAATTTTAACAACACGTTTTTCTTTTATGCAATACACTTTTAAATACTTATTGATACTTTCTTTTTTATTAAAGCTTTTTAATTTTCAAAAGATATGCATGCATGGATAATTTTTCAACATTAACCCTTGCAAAACTTGTGTTCCAATTTTTCCCCTCTTCCCGCTATCCCCTCACCTAGATGGCAAATAATCCAATATATGTTAAACATGGTAAAATGTATATGTTTTATAAATACTTTCTTAAGGCTAAACAGGCAACTCAGTGGCACAGTGCCAAGCCCAGAGACAAGAAGATGAGTTCAAATGTAGCCTCAGACACTTACTAGCTGTGTGACCCTCAGTTTCCTCATCTGTAAAATACAGATGATAATAGCATCTACTTTCCAGGGTTATTGTGAAGATCAAATGAGATAATGCTTCCTTTCTTTCTTCTCACTTTTTCTGCTCCTCTCTCCACCTCACTCAGATTCCCTATTACTACCTTATTGTGTGATATTGGGGAAAGCACTTCCAATTTCTTGAATGTTACCTTCTTTCTCTGTGAAAGGAGGGTGTTGCATTAGATGATCTTCAAGGCTCCTTCAAACTCTAACAGTCTCTGAAATATTACACTAATAACTGATGGACATCACAAGGCAACTGTGCAAGGCTTCTCCATCCCACACTACAGGGCACCCAGAAGATCAGGGTTAAAAAAGCATGCACAGGAGCGGGCAGAGGATGGCTCAGTTCTGAGATTCTTGGGGAGAGCAAGCATTATTTGGCATTCTGCCACTAAAGAGGATATAATTGATGAGCTTTGCTAAGTGAAGAAGAATAGAAAATAATTCTCAAAGGGACAAATGAATTTGTATGAAATAAATTTGCTTTAAGTGTGTGGGTCTGTGTACTCAGTCATATGTCTGCTTGCAGACAAGGGTGCATTTCTGGGAGGCCAAATGAAAAGGCACAAGATAGAGAGAGAGCTACACACACACACACAGACACACACAGAGAGAGAGAGAGAGAGAGAGAGAGAGAGAGAGAGAGAGAGAGAGAGAGAGAGAGAGAATTGAAAACTCTCACTTTTTTTTTTTTTTCTTGAAGTTTTACTTTCATGGAGAGTATTTTTTGTCCCTTCGTAGAAAAGGGGAGCTTGATATTTTGGACATTGTATCACAAGTAGAATTTGAAGATGTTAGCAGCACATTAAGTCACTATAGTGGTCACTGAGTCTAATTTTATCACTTTACAGAGGAGATGGAGCTCAGAGACCCAGAAAGGGGAAGTCACTAGCCAAAAATCACAAGCCCATTAGGAGAAATGCCAAGATTAGAATCCAATTTCTTGACCCATTATACTTTAGTCATGTAAAAACTTTTTTTTGTGTGTGTGTGAGAGAGGAAAGGATATAAATTTTATGAGTATTTTACCTGATCTAAAGTCAGAGTTTTCATTTGCTGGCGCAAAATCTTTAGAGAATAAGGCCTCTGAGAACTAGATGTTTAGTATGTATGGGGAATTCAACAGATGCCAAAGGGCTTTCATTACTAGGAATCCATCCCACCATGAGCTGAATGCCTGAAGGTATCCTATCCCCCTGTCATCTTGGGCTATTACCTGAGAGGTCCGTCCAGCCCTTGGGTCACTGCTGGGATTTCACCAAAGTATAGTGGGAAGAATCCTGGATTGGAAGTCAGAGGATTATAGTTCAAATCATGGTCTGCCACACTGGGCACATCATTCAACCCCTCTGGGTCTCAGTGCCATCCTCTGTAAAATGGCAGTTTTGGCCTAGATGTTTAAGGACCCTCCCAGCTCTGAAACTATAATCCTATCTATAGACTCAGACTTCAGGGAGATAGAAGCATTAGAAGGTATCAGCAAGGTGAGCTAATCAGGGCATCTTCTTCATATGCCTTAACCTCCTACTCCATTTTGAGTTAGGTTTTAGAGCTGGTGGATGTTCTCTCTTCCCTGGATTTTTGGGGACTCTATTCTCTCCCATCTTTGTGGCTCCTCACTTTCCTTTGCTTGTCTTTCATCCATATTTTATTTTTCAATGGTGACTCTCAAGACTCTGTTCTGGCCCCTCTTCTTTTCTTCCATTATATTACCTTGACAGGTGATCTAATTAGTTCCTATGAATTCATTTTGCATTTGCATGCAGATAATTCCCAGATTTATATATTTAGACATAGCCTGTTTTCTGAACTACAGTCCTGCATCATTAACTGCCTTTTAGACATTTTGAACTCTACAAACTGGAAGTCCCTTAGGCATTTTAATATGTCCAAAACAGAAATCATTATTTCTCTCCCCTCTTTACAATTTGCCTCCAATTTTGAGGGTACAAGCTATCCTCTCAGTCACAGGCTCACAACCTCAATGTCACTCTAGCTCGGCACTCATCATTCATATCCAATCCATGCCCTTTTAAAAATTAAAGTCTTTCTCAGGTCTCAGTTTGTCTAGAGCAATGCTCATTCAATGACTAGTAGCTAGGTAAGAATTGAGAAAAAAGATGGCCTAATTTACTATCATAAAACTATCCATCTGCGAAGGGAAGACCCTTAAAGTTTCTGGCTAGAACAGAAAACTATCGCCAATTACTTTTATTCTAAGCCACCAAAACCTAAACAATAAGCTATAGAGGCTTGGGCTCTAAAGGGGCTATTATTGACTATTTAATGAAAGTCAGGATGTCTCTTCCATGTGAGCTCCTTGAAGACAGTAACTTTTTTTTTTTTTTGCATTTCTTGTAGTCTCAACACTTAGCACATTCCTGGTATATCATAAGTGCTTAATAAATGCTTGTAGACGAGTTCATCCAGATCCTAGGGAATATCGACAAGTATTTATTGACCCATATACCTTGTCTGAACTCTACTATATCCAATACCCAGATTCTTGATGTTTAGATCAATCAGTTTTTCCCTACAAAGGTGCTTCTTTTAGGCCTCACAGGATCCTAAAAACTAGCATTTCTGACCAACTAGTTCTTTTCCCATTTTATGGATGACGAACTCTCATGTCTTGTTTTCGTTATCTCTGTGATTTAGAGTTACTATCAGCAACACTTAATCCTGTCAGTTGTTGACTCTTAAGAAAAAGATTGGGTTTCCCTGTTTCACCAGGTTGGAAGTACAAGGGTTATTGCATAGGCTCAATTTCATTCTGATTAGCATGGAAATTTTGACCCAATTCATTTCTGACTTGGGCTGATGCGTCCCTCCTTAAGGAACATGATAGCCTTCCACTTTCAGGGACTCACAATATAAATACTAAACTTTGTGTGGAGACTCAACCACCTTAGCCCAGTGCAGCTTAGAACTCCTGTGTTCAGGAGAGCTGATAGCTTCCTCTCCTCAACCACTGGCAGTAATAGGGATTACTATCCCAGATGAATTGTGTATGCTTGCTGATTTCCCTTTCTAACCCTGGAGTTACTTGTCAACTGCTGGCTGTCAAGCTTCCAGTCCCACCACTCTACTGAAATTGCTTTCTCCCAAGATTACCAATGACTTTTTCATTGCTATATATAGTGGTCTTTTGTCAGCCCTGACCCTCTTTGCTTTCTTTTTGTCTCTGTAGCTATTAGAACTGCTCAAAGCAGTTGTCACTGGATACTCTTTCATTGTTTGGCTTCCACGACACTAATGGTTTTCCGCCTAGCTATCTGAGTACTCCTATTTGCCTTTATCTTACAACCATCCTTCTTCTGCCCTCCTATTTCCAGTCTTTCTATGTCCAGGTCTAGGATTCTCTCATTTATATCATCCTGTGAATCCTAACTTAAAATAAGGAGCAACTGATTTGAAATCAGGAGGATCAAGTTCCACCCCTAATTCTGCTGCTAATTGTATGTGTGACCCTCCTGCAAAACACTTCCCCCAAGTCAGTAAAACAAAGGAGAAAGACTAAGTCCCTTTGAGTCCTGAAATTCTCAGACTCTGCCATCTACATGGAAGACAAACTTGGGGTGGAAGTGGAGAAAGAGACAGAAAAGTGCATTTTTGGTTATGAGCCATACAAAGGAAGATTGCCAAAGGGCTTATTCCCAGAAAAGCACAAAGTATGGCACAGACAGGCAGTATAGCCTGAAATCCAAGAGATCTCATTTCTAGTTAGTCACTTCCCTACACAGGTCTTCAGTTTACCCCTCTGTAAACTGAGGAGGCTGTGCTATGTAATCACAAAGACCTTTTCTAGCTCAGCTACTAAATAATTTCCCTTTCTAGACAACACAGTGTCCTAAGTGCACCAACATGGCTCTGAAGGATGATTCAGGGAGATGCTGCCTTCATAACCTTAACCACAGAACGTGGCCTTCCAGTGCTGAAAAATGAGCAAATGTTTTCCCTTCATTAAGTTACATCATATTTCTCGCAGCTGTTCCTGGCTTCTTTAAATAGTTTTAATGGAGCTGTAATAACATATTACCTTATGGCCACCCTGCCATGCTTGTTTCATTCATTACAATTACAGACTGCCTGGAAACGAGTTCGCCTCATTACCAATTCTCACTCCTTCTTATCCCTCCATCATAAAGCCTCTTTCTCATTGCCTTGCTCATTTCTCATGTTTTATTCCTTATTCTTCATCCCCTCTACTTTGGAGAGCCCTTGTCACCCCTCTTCCTGCTTCAGAGAGGACTACTGTTTTCCTAATGCTATTACCACCTGGTAATTCTACCAGGATTCTAGTCCTAGATCAGCTACTACACGTGCCCTTAGGTACCTTCATTGGGTGTCCAGTTACTAGCCTGTTACATGAAGATGGTTATAGCTATGATTTTCTAGGAGTCTATGATATTTCTAGAAGTTTGTGCCTCAAAAGATTTCTATGACTTCATAGGATCATTTGGAGGTCTGAGAGGGATTGCGTAAAGTTTGCAAGAGAGGGGGAATTGGGAAAGATATTCTGTTTCTCTAGATGACAGCTTTAAGTGTTTGCTACTCACTCTTAGCCTGGATTAGTAACTTATTAGCCTAGATTCTAGAGCCAAGGCAAGATATGCTGGGGACTGTAATGCACCTGATCAGAAGCTATTTTAACTGATTTCAATTGGTCAATAAACATTTATTTAACACATACTATTGTACTAGGTACTATAACAAGTACTGGAGATATAAAGAAAGGCAAATAAATAATCCTTGTCTTTGAAAAGCTTATATTCAAAGGGCAGAAGTATGTAAACAAGGGGTGATCTATAAGATGTAAAAAGAATTGTTCAGTCATGTTTGTGACTTTTTTTGAGTTTTGGTGTTTTCTTAGCAAAGAAACTAAAGTGGTTTATCATTTCCTTCTGCATCTCATTTTACAGACAAGGAAACTGAGGCAAAGAGAGTTAAGTGATTAGCCCTCTGTCACACAGCTAATTAAGTATTTGATGTCAGATCTAAGTTCAGGAACTGATTCCAGGCCTGACACCCTATCCACCATACCATGTAACTGAATCAGAAAGGAGAAGGCATCAGTTGGTAAGGGAACCAGGAAAGACCTTACACAGAAATGGGATTTTCATCTTAGCCTTGAAGCAAGACAGGGAAACTATGAGGCATAGATGGGGGGCAAATTATTTCAAGTATGGGGACAGTCAGTGAAAAACAAAGAGCAGAAGATGAAGTGTCAAGTAAGTCAATATAGTGGAACTGCAGAGTGTGAAGAACATAGTTGTAAGAAAGCTAGAAAAGTATGAAGAGACCTGATTATAAAGAACTTTAGATGTTAGTGTACTTTATATCTGATCTTAGAAATTAGAAGGAGTCATTGGAACTCAAGGAACAAGTATGTGTGTGGGAGGAGGGAATTAGATGAATGGTCAGAGCCACATGGTCAGACCCAGCAAATGAATGGAAGATGGCTTGGAATTGGAGGAGACTCTGAGCTGAGAGACCAACCCAAAGATTATTGTAATAGCCAAAGTACAAGGCGAGGATGGCCTGAAGTAGAGTCACAGGTGTGTGAGTAGAGAGAAGATGATGAATTTGAAAGATGGTGTGAAGGTAGAAATGACAAGCTGAAGCAATGTACTACACACATGTGATGAAAAGAAGGAGTCAAGGATTATGATCCTGGGTGAGACTGAGAGGATGGTGAAAGGAAAGTTTGGAAAAGCTGTGGGTTTTGGGGGGGAAAGTTCAGCTTTGGATGTGTTGGATTTGAGATGTTTATGGGATATCTAGTCTGAAGTGTTCAAAAGCCAATTGGAGTTTGGAGGTTGGAGCTAAATTCTCTAAACCCCTCATTTGTTATTGTTAGAGCTCTCTCTCACCTCAGTTTTTCTCAATTACATGGGCCAGTGAAATCTAATTGATAGAGCACTGGATTTATAATCTGAGGTAGTGGTGGTTGTTCAGTTGTTATTCAATCATGTCTGATTCTTTGTGACCCAATTTGGGATTTTCTTGGCAGAGATAATGTAATGGTTTGCTATTCCTTTTTCTGCTCATATTACATATGAGGAAACTGAGGCAAACAGGGGTAAGTGATTTGCTTAGGGTCACATTGCTAGGAAGTATCTGAGGTTGGATTGAACTCAGGTCTTCCTAATTTGAGGCATGAAGTTCTATCCTCTGCACCATATAGCTGGCCCTTGTAATCTGAGCACCTGCCTTCAAATCCCATCTCTACCTCTTACTATCCATGTAGACAAATCACTATATTTCATTCATATAATGGGGGGGGGCTTGGATTTGATCAACTCTTGCATTCCCCTGAAAGCCTAGATCAATGATCCTCTTATTATAGTTATTTGTATACAGATTGTAACCCAATAGTACAATGTCAGCTTCTCGTATGCAAGGATGGTTGAATTTTTTTCTTTATATCCCTCTATCAACCCAAATCCTGATCCAGTTCAATGCCTTAGATATAATAGAGGCTTAATAAATGCTTGTTGAGCTGAATTTAATTGAATTTTGATTTGGAAGAGACCTTAACATAGGCAAGGATCCACACTTAACACCACATACCAAGATAAGATCAAAATGGGTCCATGATCTAGGCATAAAGAATGAGATTATAAATAAATTAGAGGAACATAGGATAGTTTATCTCTCAGACTTGTGGAGCAGAAAGAAATTTGTGACCAAAGATGAACTAGAGACCATTACCGATCACAAAATAGAAAATTTTGATTATATCAAATTAAAAAGCCTTTGTACAAACAAAACTAATGCAAACAAGATTAGAAGGGAAGCAACAAACTGGGAAAACATCTTCACAGTTAAAGGTTCTGATAAAGGCCTCATTTCCAAAATATATAGAGAACTGACTCTAATTTATAAGAAATCAAGCCATTCTCCAATTGATAAATGGTCAAAGGATATGAACAGACAATTTTCAGATGAAGAAATTGAAACTATTACCACTCACATGAAAGAATGTTCCAAATCACTATTGATCAGAGAAATGCAAATTAAGACAACTCTGAGATATCACTACACACCTGTCAGATTGGCTAAGATGACAGGAAATAATAATGATGAATGTTGGAGGGGATGCGGGAAAACGGGGACACTGATGCATTGTTGGTGGAGTTGTGAACGAATCCAGCCATTCTGGAGAGCAATCTGGAATTATGCCCAAAAAGTTATCAAACTGTGCATACCCTTTGATCCAGCCGTGTTTCTATTGGACTTATACCCCAAAGAGATACTAAAAAAGGGAAAGGGACCTGTATGTGCCAAAATGTATTTGGCAGATAGAATAGTCCTGACACATAGGAACAGTTAATAACTATTTGTTCACTTAATAAATGCTTGTTTGTTTGCTTGTTCCAGGCTAAACATCATAATTTGTTGCCCCTTCTCTTCATGTTTGCCCTCTTCTGGATGATTTTCTACCTTGTAAAATTTGGCATCTCTTAATGCACACAGGGTTCTGTATATGCTTCAACAAAGGAAGAATAGAATGTCTTAACACCTAACCTAAAGTTCCATGAGTTCCTTGGACTTGTAGACTGAAACACAGAGCTGGTATTTCTTGAAAACCTCAAGATCTAACTGTGAATATTTTAGTGCTTCTTAGCAATACAATGAACCAAGGCAATTCTGAAGAATTTATGATGAAAAATGCTGTCCCTCTCCAGAGAAAGAACTCATGGAGAATGAATACACATCCACGCATAATTTCTTATACTTTTAAATTTTTTCT
Source organism: Antechinus flavipes (assembly GCF_016432865.1). Taxonomy (NCBI): domain Eukaryota; kingdom Metazoa; phylum Chordata; class Mammalia; order Dasyuromorphia; family Dasyuridae; genus Antechinus; species Antechinus flavipes. Next base: position 443,288,631 of record NC_067399.1, on the reverse strand, counting down.
TGGATTTTTTTTTGTTCATTTTTTTTTTTTTGCCACAACATTACTCATATGGAAATGCTTTACATGACTACACATGTATAAACCTATGTCAAATTGCTTCCCTTTACACTAAGGGGAGGAGTACAAGAAGGAAAAGAATTTGAAACTCAATTTTTAAAAAAATGAATGTCAAAAATTGTTTTTACATATAATTGGAGAAAAGATAAACTATTTAAAGAAAAAAAGAAAACCTCAAGACTTTTTTGAATAAACTATCCAGCCACTAATCTTTCACCTTATATTTGTGAAATTGATTTTTTGGACCCAAGTATAAAACTTGACATTTATTCCTATTAAATTTTATCTTATTAGATTTAGGTTAGCATTCCAGCCCATTAAGATTTTTGTGGCTCTGGACTCTGTCAGTCACTGTACTTGGATAAAGGTGCCATTGGTATCTTTACACAAGTCACTAGTAAATATGTTAAGTAGCACAGAGCCCAACCCACCCCAGAGGAAGAGGACTCTACTTCAGTACTTCCATATTGACCCCAAACAATCAATGACTATTATTTGGGTCTAGCCACCAACAGTTTGGTCTACCTCATGTACTGACTAGCATGTATCTCTTCATTTTATATTGAAGAGAAAGACAGATGTTGTCAAATGCTTTGCTAAAATCTAGGTAAATCATAGTTACAGCATTGCTATGATCTACCAATCTGGCAAATATGTGTCAAAAATAGAAATGAGATTAGGTTGACATGACTAGATCTTTCTGAAATCACATGAGCTCCTGGTGATTATGATTTCCATTTCTAGATGATCACTTATCCCTTTAATAGCATGTCCTAGAATTTTGCCAGAAATAATAATCCTTGATCTATAGTTCACAGATTCTATTATCTTCCCCTTGAAGAGGTCACTTTATTTTATTTTAAAAGCTTTATTGATGCCATTTAAAAATATTCCAGTAGGTATTGTGTATAGTTCTCTCTTCAGCATTCTCTGTACAAGTTAGTTTTCCTTTGTAATGAAGAAAAACAATTAAGCAAAACCAAGCACCACAGAAATGGCTTCTGATGTTATTTGCAACATTTTTCACACTCATGGCTTCCTCATTTCTTTAAAGAAGTGTGTATGTGGGATTTGCATATATTTATTAAAGTACTGTAATGTTAAAAAATAATGTTTACTAGAGTCATTCTATAAAGTGAATTGTGCAACAATTCCATTCAAGGCACATTTATGCATGTGTCTGAAGGCATAATATGTATGTGATATTTGCATATGAATTGAGGATGGTTGGTGACATCTGAATGGTTCTGGGAGGCTGGGACAAATTTCTTTCAGTCAAATTTTATTAGATTAGAAGCTCAATTAACTAGAACGTTTTTTGCTCTCAATTTTTAGGAAATTAGGGTAAATGTCAAGAAATTGTTGGTTTTATATATTTTTGAAAGCAGTTTTTAGAAGGTACCTCTTTTTCTCTTTTCTTTGACGAAGTGGAACATTATATATACCAGGACTTCTTAAACTCCCCCCCTCCTTATACTCCTTTTTGCCCAAGAAATTTTTATGTGATCCCTACTCAAATCTGAGTCAAGGTATTTCTGGCAGTGTTTATGCACATGCAACACAAAATGCATGTTGTATGTTCAGAACTGACATTGCAGTGAAGTTGCATGATGCAACACAGCAAGGTGTTGCCAGAAACAACTCGGATTCATTATGTGTTCAATTCTGAATTAGTTTTAGGTTGTGCTTAAAACCAGGATCATACAGTTAAGCAGTCGAAAGTGGGAGAAGGAGAGGGAGAGAAGGAGAGAGGGAGAGGCAAAGATGAAGAGGGAGAGAGAGAGAGAGGGAGAAGGAGAGGGAAAGGGAAAGGGAAAGGGAGAAAAGAAGAGGAAGAAAGAGAGAGGGAGAGGTAAAGATGAAGAGGGAGGAGAGAAGGGGAGTGGGAGAAAAAACGAGGGAGAGGGAGAAACAGGAGGAAGAGGGAGAAGGAAACAGGGAAAGAGGGAAAGGGAGAGGGAAAGGAAGAAAAATGGAGAAGAGGGAAAGGTAGGGAGAGGGACTCAGGCCTGAGGTAGCTCCTGGTTCCCAGCTCAGTGCCCTCTTATCAGTAAGCAGTGCCCTCCTTGGACTTGGAGCTGGAATGGACTTTCAGCGCCATCTATGGCTGCCCCCTCTTTTCACAACTGAGGTTGCAACAAGTAACAAGACTTACCCACAGCCACACCGGTAGCAGTGATAAAAGCAGGCTATGAACCCAGAGCCCCTGTCTCCAAATTCCGTGCACTTTCCACTGTTGTCTCTAGTACGCACTTATTTAATAAACAGGGTGAAACAATAACATTAGGAAAGAACGCTGTAAAACATTTGAACTTTGAACAACACCGCGCTTAATCAGAGGGCTGATGATGAAGCATCTCTCCCACTTCTTTGCAGAGAGGTGATAACCTACAGGTGCACAACGAAGCATACATTGTCAGACATGGCCAATCTACTGGATCATTTTGCTTAGGAATATTTCTTTGTTACAAGGTAGGGTTCTGTTGGGGAGGGCAATGACTGGGAAGGGAGAGATATTTGTAAAAAGAGCATTAATAAAAAAAATTTAAAGACAAACAAAGAGTATAAAGATCCAGAGCAGGTTGCATTAAACTCAAATTTCAAATTAGTGTGTCTACTTTAATTAGTCCTCACTGTCTACACCTGGGATAACATCCAGAAGCTTGTAGGTCCGCACAGGGTCAGTGAGGCGCAACGCCTCTAAAGTGAGCTGCTTCTTAGCCTGATGATGGCACATAAATCAGCTTCCTCAGTCTGACTGACAGTGAGCACAGAGTTCCGCCTTCCTCTCTCCTCCCCTGGTTTCTCACCTCGTATTCCTCCTTGAAGCCATAGCCTTGACCGCGCTTCATCTGCGTGATGTGCTGCAGTAGGTCCGCTACGCGGATTGCAGGTTGGAACTGGTCCCGGGGGTAGGACATTTCCACTGGCTCACAGCTCCTGTACGGATGGGTCTGAATGGTCAGTGTGGGCTGAGCCAACTCCCCGCGGCTGCTGCCTGTTTCAGAGAGAGGGAGGCAAAACAAAGGGTCACTCACTAGCCGTATCTCTCCTCTGTCCTTGAATTTTTTTTCTTTGCTCCTTGCTTGGGCAGCCTGGCAGAAGCTGACTTGTGAAAGCAACAGAGCAGTGGTACGTTTTCTTGAGGCAGCCTAAGGGGATGACACCCCAGTGGAGTATCCCAGGCTAATCTGTACAAAAGTCCTAGAGCAGCAGAGACAGGCTAACTAGATGCGAGAATGAAAGTGGTAAGCTTCAGAATATGGAAACCCTAGGTCCTTTCTATTTGGAGAAGGCATATGAGCAGGGAGCAACATTATTTATCTTATCCATCTCTCTCCTTACTACAACTACCCAAATAAAGGCATTTTTCTCTTCTCAACTAGATTACACAAATAACCTTCAAATAGTGTTTTCTACCTGTAGCAAAACCTGACTCAATTAACCCTTTTGGTAGCTAGTTGCTTAAGTATTATTCCTAATTAATCACTCCGATCACAAAAACTTCCCATAATTCCTAATTGCTTATTGAATAAAGTACATGTTTCTGAGAAAGGCATTTAAGATCATTCACTTCTCTATCTCTTCCTTCATCCTCCATGATTTGGTTCTAACTTACCTTTCAAGCATTTCATACTACTACTCTTCTTGCAGTGTATATTTTAGCCAAAGTTGACAATACCCTCTTTTAATCTTATCATTTTCTTTCTCTGGAAATCTGCTCATGTCATCATGTGTTTAGAATGATCTTCTATGTCCTCATTTTCATTTACTAATGTTTCTTTCTTTCTTTAAGATCCAAATCAATTGATTCTTCCTAACCCCATTCATGTAAAAAATCACTGCTTATATCTTTGCACTCGTCTATATTTTTATTATACTTCTTCATATAATAATTAAACATATTTCAATAATATTTTAAAGCACTTTACATTTATTATCTGGTTTTATTCTCAAAATTACTCTGTGAAGTAGCTATTATGAATTTTATTTTCATCTTACAGATGTAGAAAATGAAGTTTTGAGAGGGAAAGAGACTTATCCATTCATGGTCTCACATCTACTGAGTTTTTTTTTAAAGCTTTTTATTTTCAAAACAAATGCATAGATAATTTTCAACATTCACCCTTACAAAACCTTGCGTTCCAATTTTTCCCTCTCTTCCCCCACTTCTCCTACAGACAGCAAGTAATCCAATATATGTTAAACGTGTGCAATTCTTTTATATATATTTCCACAATTCTCATGCTGTACAAGAAAAATCAGCTCAAAAAAGAAAAAAAAATGAGAAAGAAGATAAAATGCAAGCAAATAACAACAAGTATGAAAATACTATGTTGTGATCCACACTCAGTTCCCATAGTCCTTTCTCTGGGTGCAGATGGCTCACTTCATCACAAGACCCTGGAACTGGCCTGAATCATCTCATTGTTGAAAAAAGCCATGTCCATCAGAATTGATCATTGTATAATCTTGGTGTTGCTTTGTACAATGATCTCCCTCCTGATTCTGCTCATTTCACTTAATATCAGTTCATGTAAGTCTCTCCAAGACTCTCTGAAATCATCTTGCTGATCGTTTCTTATAGAACAATAATATTCCACAGCAGTCATATACTATAACTTATTCAGCCATTCCCCAACTCATGAGCATCCAGTCAGTTTCCTGTTTCCTGCCATTATCAAAAGAGCTGCCACAAACATTTTTGCACATGTGAGTCCCTTTTCCTCCTTTATGATCTCTTTGGGATACCAGCTCAATAGAGTTGGATCAAAGGGTATGCAGTTTGATTGCCCTTTGGGCATAGTTCCAAATTGTTCTCCAGAATGATTGAATCAGTTCACAACTTCACCAACAATATATTAGTGTCCCAGCTTTCCCACATTCCTTCAACATTGGTCATTATCTTTTCCTGCCACCAATCTGAGAGGTATGTAGTAGTACTTCAGAATTGTCCTAATTTGCATTTCTCTGATCAAAAGTGATTTAGAATACCTTTTCATATGATTAGAGATGGTTTCAATTTCTTCATTTGAAAATTTTCTGTTCAAATCCTTTGACCATTTATAAATTGGAAAATAGCTTGAATTCTTATAAATTTTAGTTAACTCTATATATTTTAGAAATGAGGTCTTTATCAGAACCCTTGAATATATATATATATATTTTTTTTCAATTTATTGCTTCTCTTCTAATCTTGTCTATATTGGTTTTGTTTGTACAAAAATTTTTTAACTTAATATAATAAAAATTATCCATTTTATGTTCAATAATGTACCGCAGTTCTTCTTTGGCCATAAATTCCTTCCTTCTCCACAGATCTGAGAGGTAAACTATTCTGTATTCTTCTAATTTGATTGTAATATCACTCTTTATGTCTAAATCATGAACCCATTTGGACCTTATCTTGGTATAGGGTGAGATGCTTACAGAGTTTTTGAAGCAGGAGCTGAACCCAGGTCTTGGCTTTTAGTTCCATAACTCTATATAATGAGATGCTGCATGTATATGTATGTTTGCTGTCTCTAATAGATCATAAGTTTCTATAGAGCAGGGTACACAGTATTTTTCAAATTAAAAAAAGTTAAGCATAGTTGATGTTTAATAAAATTTTGTTATACTGAATTGAGTAGCACATTTTACAAAATGACAATGATAGAATGTGAATGAGTTGCATTTTTGCTATGAAACAGATGAAAACTATCTCACATATGATGTATCCCTTTTAGGTCCTGTCAATCAATGACACAACATGAAAACATATTCATTGATATATACTCCCCTGGAAATACTGCACACTATCTTCTAGGAAAGTGGACCATTCCAAATATTTCCTTCTGCTGTTTCTTCCACTTGCTTTTTAGAACTCAGGGGACCCTTTAGCTTGTTCCTACATTAGAAGAATCTTTTGTGCTGATGGACTTCTAAGTTTGGGAGAAGAGAAGGCTTGAGGTTTAAGGCAGCTTGACATTGAAGAATAGTGTATTTATTCCCTTTTTCCAGTAGGTAAAAGACCAGCAGAAATGGGTGAGAGGGGATGGAAAAGGAGACAGGATGATCAAAGGAGACAGCTAGAAGAATAGGTAAAAGATGAACAACTCAACTGCTGGGTAGCTATAAGATATATTAGGAGCTTACAAGTATGTCTTAAATTTGCTAGTTAGCTCTATTATGGAACAATGAGGAACTTATAGATATGAATCACAGATAAGAATTAAACAGGAAGAGTGATTGTGATCTGCACAGGTGAAGGGAGCACATTTTCCCAAAGATACACCTGGTGACTATTATACAGTACTCTGCTTGCTGTTTCAGTATAGATTGGGTTGAATTTCCCGACTGAAAGAACTATGAAAGTAGACCACATTTCCAAGGAAGAAGATTAACTAGGGTCCTCTAGTTTTTAAAATATTTTCATGACTGCATTTCAATTTAGTTGATTTACTTTGTATTCCTCTATATTTTATGCAGTTAAAAAACATTATTCTGAGAAGGAGTCCCTAGTATATGGCAAAAGATCAATGATATATAAGAAAAGTTAAGACCTCTAGTACAGAGTTTCTTTCTCTTGGTAGTGCTAGATGGCATAGCAGACCCAGGCCTAGTGAGGAAGACCTTAGTTCAAATACAGCCTTCTATATTACTATTGTGTCACCCTGGACAAATTGCTTAATTTCTGTTTGACTCATTTTCATCCATGTAAACTGGAGATAACAGTAGTACCTACCTCCTGGGTTGTTGTGAAAGTTGTTGTAAAATAAAAGTTTGCAAAGTGTTCACCACAGTGTGTGGAAGGTAGAAGGTACTTAATAAATCTTTGTTTTCTTTATTTCTCTTGGAATTTTAATGGAAAGAGAGATAAGAATCTGTCACTGTTATGAACAAAATATTGGATGAACTATGTATGTGTTGCCCATGTCAATGTCAATAACAATACTCTGATATTTTTATAACTTTATAATCCTTCCATTCTAATATTCTTTATTTCTTAAGCCTTTCACAAACTCCTAAAGAAGGAAACCTGATTGTACTTACTCTCTCTGAACTTTTAAATGATCTCTTAATTGCCAAATCCAAGGACTCTTTCTCAGTGCTTATACTTCTTGACTTTTCTGTATCCTATGATACTGTTAACTCCCTTCCTTTTTTTAGATACTCTTTTCTTCTGGATTTTCATGGCACTACTCTCAGTTGTCTTAATGCTCCTTCTTCATCTCTTTTGCTGGATCATCATTTATGTTCTGCTCCCAAAAGTCAAATATAACATAAATCTCTATCTCAGAATCTCTTTTTCTAAACTATTTTTCTAAGTGAACTCTTAACTCCTATGATCTATGCATAGTATTCCTAGATCTTCCTTTCCAATGCTAATTTCTTTCTTGAGCATTAGTTTTACAAAAAACAACTATTTATGGGAACATTTGTAATTGTATATCCTAAAAACATCTCAAATATAACATTCATAAAATGGAATTCAACATCATTATTGGAGAATTCACCTTTCTTCTTAATTTCCCCATTTCTTTCGAGGTTACCATCATTCTTCTAGTTATTTAGGCTCAAAAATAGAAATCCCTGATTTTTCACTCTTCCATGTTATACACGTATAATTTTTTCCAAGTCTTGTGAAGGATCAAATGAGATAATATATATTAAAAAAAGCTTTAAAAAAACATTGAAGAACTATATAAACAAAGCATTGTTGTAGTTGTAGTTGCTGTTGTTAGGGCCCCTCAGAAGGCATCAAGTTTGAATAGTACCTGAAAGTACAATAACTTTGACAAATGATAATCCAACTTCTTTACAGTCTCAAGGGGAGGAGAATCTACTATCTTCTTCTCATTCCACTTTTGTGTAGTATGAATGGAAGTGTCTGACTATACTGTTTCTCTTCAACTTCTAATAGTTGGTGGAATCAATCAGAAAAAAAATTTTAAGTGACAATTTTTTCCAATACTTGACAGAATGATCTTGAACCCTCTAAATCCTAAACCCTCTAAAGGTCTATGAGCTAATCCTTAGTTGTTTAAACAGATCCTTGCATATCATTATCTCCAGTTGTCTCACTATCCTAATCATCTTTCTATGATGAAAAACTTACTCAATATACTATGAGATGCTTAACATTTTCAAAGCCAAAGCAATGAATATATCCATGTTTTTCTTCAAACACTTTCTTAAATGGGGTAAAGTTGTAATGATGATGGACTGAAAATTGAATCCTACACTTAATACTAAGCGTCTATGTGACTATGGGAAAGTCCCATTTACTCTCTGAGTTTCTGTATCTTCAGCTACAAATAGGGTGATAACATTTGCTCTGCTTACCTCTTTGAATTGTTGGGAGATTCAAATGATCATATCTATGGAAAGTACTTTTTAAACCTCAAAATACTTTATAAATGCCAACTATTGTCATAGAAATTCAGTGTCAAAAATTATCATGGTGAATGAAACAAAAATCACATTTGGAATTTTAGGGCAAAAGTTTAAAAACATGTGTAATGACTTATAATGCTAGGACTAATGAAAGACAGTATGAGGATTCTGAATAGAAGGAATTTCAAGGTTGATTAATTTGCCTCATTGGAGGCTTTTCTCCAATGTTTTGTATTTCACCTATCCCCTTATTAACCTCCTCTAATGTAGAAAAGCCACCTTTTCAATCTTGGACTGTTTCCAGTAGACGTACTATGCTTAATTTTCCATCATTAGGTTTAATGAAAACCCAATTTCACAACTCACTTCTCTCATGAACCTACAAGTGGTACTATGTTTTTTATCAGCCCCAATTAAAAAACATTATGATGTCCCTATCCAAGAGGGAGTCTTAAAACTAATGTGTAGTTCTATTGCTAATTCAACAAGGGCATACAGAAAACACAGGTTGCTCATAAAATATAACTCAAACCAGTCAGCCTTTAGAGAGCCCATTAATCACTTCTCTTGTCACAATCCTTAATTTTTGGGAATGTTCATTTTTCCTTTTAGGCATGGTATAAGTTTATTGTATAATAACATTTTTATTTTCTGTGACTATTCATACATTGGTCATCTCAATCTAGAGGTCCTCTTTATGTATTATATTACTGTATCCTTGTGGCAAGCAGAAACAAGAGTTGGAGATTCCGAATATAAATAATAAAACTAAAATTATCCTATGCCAAAAGTAGCATTATGGTTGGATCTTGATTCAAATAAAGGATTTTTTCTCTACTATTAGATTTAGTAAACTGTACTCTTAGATCTGAGATCACCCAGGTTAACCTAGGCTCATTTTCCATCACTGATTTCTAAAACTATTAACTTAGCCAGCTCTGGACTTGGTCCTAAATCCTTCCCAACTCCATATAAATAGGAGACATAGATTCAACCCACAGTAACATCTAGGATTCAGGCCTTGAAATAAATATTACACCTTCTGGTACCTCTTCCTGATTTACAAAGATTGCTTACAGCTACTCTGAGATAACATTACCTTTTTAGGATGAAATTTGTCTCATACTGCTATTTGGAATAATTTAAAATGGCTAGAAGTTCTCATATTATCTCTTCCTCTAGTATGAAGGCCAATTTTTTCTTGCTGGGAAAGATAAGAGCAATATAGAAACTGAAACATTCTTCCTTCTCTCTGTCAGTAGTTAAAGTTATGTCATTCTCCTAAGCAATGGGCCTGACATTGTCAGAGATGGCAGGGATCTGATTTCAGCAGTAAGTCAAGATAGATTATAATATTGGAATCATAACTATAATGAGGCTACTAAGAGTTTTTCCCATGGTGATGAAGTTTAGAGGTCTCTTTTTGAGAGACGGTCTTTTTACCATCACTGTAACAACACTTCCTACATCCATAGAATAAATGTCTCTGATCTCAGTTCCATTGGAAAGGGCTACAAGATGGACTCTCTTGAGAATGAGTGAACCACATATTCCTTCTCTTGACCCCCCTCGCTTAAACTTGTCTCTGTTGCCAGAATTTCTAGTTATACCTAGTTATCTTACATGTGGAACTATTCCAGGTAGTACTAGTATAACGAATGCAGTTTTTCCAATTGAAAAAAACAAAACAACATTCATTACTGTGTGGCATAAAAGCAATTCTTGTAAGTACTTAGATTAAAAAGGTCAAAATCTGCTAACATTTATGAATTGTTATATGCAATGTGTCAGAGCTAAGATTTGATTTGGGCTGATAGCTGTAAACAGGAAACAACTATTAGCAAATGTATCATGATATTCCTAGTGACAATCGTTGATTTCTCCTTAGCATATTTGGTCATTACTTTTCAATCATGAAAAAAGATTCTGAACTCAACATGTGTGAGAAATGAAAATGAATTTCAAAAGATCATAAAGCATTAGACCTATAAGTAAATCTTTTTGAGACTGTTGAGACCAATACTACTGGCCATTTTATAGATAAGAAAAGTGAATTTCAGAGAGATAAATTCTTGTCTATATAGGTAAGAAAATTCAAATTCAGGTCCTGTGAACACATATCTAATGTTCTCTCTAGTAAAGCAAACATTATTATTTTTTTTTTTACTGAGTCCAGCTTCATTCAAAAACCTCTACCCAGTAACAATTGTCAAGAAAAGATAGGGTCCCATTTAAATTAATAAATGATGAGATAATTCACCACAGAACTACAGACAGGACCCTAATAAATTATATTCCCTGTTTCCTACTTTAATTCAATTTTGGTCTTCAGCCATAATATATGCAAAACATACATTTTTGGTAAGGTAATATATGTGAATTGATGGAAATAAAAGACAAATCCACATGGTAATACCAAAAGCATTTGAAAATTGAAAACAAATGATTCATTTGGAGTTTTGCTTGATTAACTGATATGACAGAAAATAATTTCAACGAGGTTTTTAATTGGTGAAAAAAATCAGAGAAGGAAAAGGTGACTTCTAAGTAGCAAATAATAGTTATAGGTCAGAGAAGACATTAAGAAATTTTGTGACTTGCAAAGACTAGTTATGAAAAATTTTAGACACAACTAAATACTAACCAAATATTTGGTAACCAATCATTCCAAATAGGATAATTTTGTGTATGTTGTGGTTGCCTTTTTCCTGTACCAAGATTAGTATTGACAGTATAAATCTGTAAATGTAAAATCAATTTTAAGGGGGAATGTGACTTTTACTTATGAAAAAGCTTAATAAGATTTTGGAAAACCTATGTGGATATAAATCCATTTAGATTTGTGAGAGCTACACAGTTCGAAAATTTGATTTAATTTTTTAGGTATTGGTTCTAAGGAACTTCAAATTCTAAGATAACCAATATATTTATGACTTTAGCTGAACACAAATTAATTTAGATCATAGGAAATACAGAGTACTTAATTATTTTTTGTTAAAAGAAAAAAATATCCCTACTCCCCAATTATAATACTTATGTAGATAAACATAAACAACATATATGCAGAGTAGTTGAAAGGACACTAATAACTGAGGAACCAAGAAAAACTTGCAAGAGGCTAAACTGTGCTTTGAAGGAAGCTGAGGATTTTACAAATGGAAGTGAAGAAGGTATTCCAGGAATGAAGGACCAGCTTGTGCAAAAGCAAAGAGGTGGCAGATGAAATGATCTTCACAAGAAATATCAAGGGCAACATTTAAATAAGCATGTGGAATACATGAATGGGGATAATACAGAATCAGTCTGGAAAGATAACTTGAAGCTGGATTGTGATGGGCTTTAAATGGAACAAAGAGAAGTTTGAATTTTATCCTAGACACAATAGGGAGACATTTAGCTATCTGGAATAGGTGAGTGACACGATCAGACAACAATGTATTGAGCTCTAACTACATGCAAATTATCCATATTAAAATTAAAGGGAAGGGACAGTCAGATTTAAAGGATTTGAGGAGTCAGTGATTAAAGAAGAACAGAAAGAACAAATTTTTAGACAACCCTTTTGAGATTAGTCTGATGATAAAAGGGAAGGGAGAGAGGATATCAGCTTATGGAATTTTTTTGTTCCAAAACAAAGTGTACTTAAACATGTTTAGAAGCAAAAGGAAAAGAAACTATGAGAGAATGAAGGTATGTGTAAGAAAAGAAATAAGGTCCCAGATGAGATAGAAGGAGATAGGGACAAGAACAAGAACAGTCTTAAATATCTCTTCTTTTATTATTCCTACTTAATAATATTTTATTTTTCCAATTACATGTAAAAATAGTTTTGAGCAATCACATTAGTAAGATTTTGAGCCTCAAATTTTTTTCTCCCTTCCTTCCTTCCCTCCCCTTTCCTGTTAGATAGCAAGAGAACTGATATAGATATTTCTTCTTTTAAAACAGAAAAAGAACTAATGATGAATGATAGAAATGAGATTTAATAAGGAGAAGACTGTAGAGCTACAGGGATGTTCTGGGATAGAGATGAACATGAGTAAGAGAGACAGATGTTTCTGCCTTTTAATAAATTAGAAGACCAGAAATCTAGAAGTCATCTCCCACGAAGATCAGTTAAAGGCATTTGGGATATTTTATTTGAAGAAGAGAAGAATAGAGGATATATGATAATTGTCTTCAAATAAGTGAAAGGATTTTATGTAGAAGGAAGATGACATTTGTTTTTCATTGCTCCACAAAGTAGTACCATGACTAATAAATCAAAGTTACAGGGAAGTAGATTTCAGCTCAGTATAAAGGAGAACTTTTTGAGTTTTGTAATGACTTTTGATGTAGTCAGATCCTCACTACTCGGGACTTTGAATATAGATTTAGTAATTTCCTGCCAGAACTAATATAAAGGAATTTCTGAATGAAGTGGAAGATTGGACTAAACACAGTGAAAAGTCATTTAGAATTGAAGATCTTAACAGTCAGTCACCTCTTCCTCTCATTTTATTTTATCTTTTTCCTCTTACATTTATATTGTTTATTGTTTTCTTCTTTTATCTTAAAGCTTTTTAATTTTCAAAAGATATTCATGGACAATTTTTCAACATTTAACCTTGCAAAATCTTGTGTTCCAATTTTCTCCCCCTTCTCCCCACCCCCTGCCTCAGATAGCAAGTAATCCAATATACGTTAAACATAGTAAAAATATACGTTAAATCCAATATATGCCTACATATTTATACAATTATTTTGCTATACAAGAACAATCAAATCAAGAAGAAAAAAATGAGAAAGAAAATAAAATGTTAGTGAACAATAAAAAAGTGAAAATGCTATGTTGTGATGCACACTCAGTTCCCATAGTCCTTTCTCTGGATGCAGATAGCTCACTTCATCACAAGACCATTGGAACTGGCCTGAATCGTCTCCTTGTTGAAGAGAGCCATGCCCATCAGCATTGATCATTGTATAATCTTGTTGTTGTCATGTATAGTGATCTTCTGGTTCTGCTCATTTCACTTAGTATCAGTTCATGTAAGTCTCTCCAGGCCTCTCTGAAATCATCCTATTGGTCATTTCTTACAAAATAATAATCTTCCATAACATAATTTATTCAGCCATTCTCCAACTGATGGGCATCCATTCAGTTTCCAGTTCCTTACCACTACAAAAAGGGCTGCCACAAATATTTTGGCACATGCAGGTCCCTTTCCCTTCTTTAAGATCTCTCTGGGATATAAGCCCAGTAGTAACACTGCTGGATCAAAGAATATGCTCAATTTGATAGCCCTTTGGCCATAGTTTCATATTACTCTCCAAAATATACCAACTCTAACAACAGTATACCAGTGTCCCAATTTTCCCATATCCCCTCCCACATTCATCATTGTCTTTTCCAGTCATCTTAGCCAATCTGTCCTCTCATTTTGTAGGTAAGGAAATTAAAGTACAGGACAGTGTCAGAGCTCAGATTTGACTCTATTACATTCTTTATACTATGCTATGTTTCTTTTCTTCCTTCTTATCATGATAGTTAGGATTTATATAACCTGTTAAGGCTTGCAAAGAGTTTTACATGTTATCTTGCTATTTCTATTTTATAGAATCTATTTTATAGAGTCAAGGAAACTTGAAGCTGAGAGAGGCAAAGTGACTTGTTAGGGGTCATACAGCTAGTAAGTATCTGAGGCAGGAACTGAGCTAAGTCTTCCTGATTCCAAGTCCAGGAATCTATCCAATATGCCAACTAGCTTCCTTTAAGCTTCTCTCTGATTCCAAGACACTCTATGCTCACATATTGCTCTAACTCTTTTAATTACTTGCAAAATGGATTGGGGAAATACAAAGAAAAATGCATGTTGCCACCTCAAATTTAGCAGACTGGAATATCAAGAGAAAAATAAGTAAATACAAAATAGAGAAAAAACTACCAGTTTTAGAGCTTCATGACTTATACCATCTGGGAAAAGTATGATAAAGAACCAGGAAGAAGACAGCTTTGTTGCTGGTCTTTCCTAATAGCTAAAGACACAAAGAGAAAGGGGAAAGTAATTTTGAAAAAAAAAAAAAAAAACAGACAGGGTTGTGTTTTTTTGTTTTTTTTTTTTTTTTTTTTTTTTTTTTTGGTAATTAGAGCCCTCAACATAGAGGTGGGCAGGAAGCCTGAGGAAAAAGAAGTGATTTCTGGCAGCAGGAAAACCAAAAGTCAACCACCCAACCCAACTGCCCCCTCACTGATAAGCATGCAGAACGGTTCCTTTTCAAAGTTGTTCTTTCATGTCCCCCAATAATTTTCAGCTTCTGGAAGATAGAAGCAGCATCTTTGTTTTCTGGTTTAATTCTATTAGCCTTGGCAAGTGTGTAAAGCGATAAGCTGCCTTTGCATAGAATTCCTTGCTTCCTGAGGAGTAGCAGTGATGGTTTTAATTACATCCCCATCCAATTTGTCTCTCTCTGAGTAAAGGTTGTCAGCTTCCTGTCAACTCCAAAGATAGACTCGGGGATGCCTGAGATTGGCACTGCTCTACTGCTCTGGGGCACTGTGCCATTTGCAGCATTAGCTCAGAATTGGTGTTATAGGTGTATCACAGTACAAGCTAAATAGTCTCCAACTAAGTAAAGTACTTTGGGAGATAGAAAAGGAATTAAAAATGTCTCATGGTGATAAAGTCACTTGTATGTACTTATATTCATTCTTTCTTTTTTCTTTTTCTTTTCCACTTTTTCCATCTTCCCTCCCTCTGTCTCCTTTTTCTTCCTCCTTCATTCTCTCTTCCTTCTGTTTCTCTTGTCATTTAATCAGCTATACTTCTAATAAATTTTGCAAAAATTATTGCTTCATAATACAATGAGAAAATCAATGTGTAGGAAAAAAATCGGAGACTATCTAGCTGGTCACACTCTCTATCAATGTATCAATAATTACTATTATCATTTTAGCAAGGGGGCAATTTATGTCTTACTTCTTACAGTGACAGGGAACTTTTTGTTTCATAAGTCAGCCCGTTCTCTTTGCAGACAGCTTGAAACCTACCTCCTTGCAATCTTCATGTATTGTTCCTGGTCTTGACCTCAAAGGCCAAGCAGAACAAGTTTAATCCCTTTTCTATACAATAGTCCTTCAAATACTTGAAGACAGTAACCTTTTCCTTCTTTTTCACTTGTCCTAAGTCTTCCATTCTCTAGTCAAAACATCCCAAATTCCTTTAATCAATATGTACTAAAACATGGTTTCTAGCCCTACACCATAGTGTTTGCCATCTTATGGAGATACATATTAGAAAAGATATTGATAGGTTGGAGTAATTCCCAGAACTGAGCAGACTTTTCCAGCTGCTGCTTGATCAGAGCAAAGCACAGTAGGATCATTATGAATATTATATTTCTATTAATCCACACTGTGATTGTATTAGTTTTTTGAATTGTCATCTCACATTACTGGTTTATTATATATTTTACCCACTGAAGCCTCTAGATCTTTTTCACTTGAGTTGCTCTCTATGGACATGTCTCTTCTGTAATAAGACAGCTTTTTAACCTAAGTGCATAACTTTATGTTTCCATTAAATGTCAACTGCACCAAGCAAGAGGATTTGGTATTGATGTCAAAGATTTTCAAATGTATTTATTTGTAGATGACATTGTATTAATTGTGTTGCACTCCTTGGTGAAAGCCACAGCAATACTCAAGAGATTCATTTCACTAGCAATATCAGAAAAGAAACGAAATGAAAATGCATATTGTCAAGATTATAGAAAGAAGCTGGATGGGCAGCCCATAAAATCAGTCTGTTAGTAGATAAGCATTACAGATAGAAAATAAGTAGGGCCAAAAATTGAATAAGAGGGACAGGTCATACTAGATGGTTTTTTGGGAAACCACAATGTTTTTTAATAATATCAAATTGTTTTCTGCCAAAAAAAATTGAGGCTTAAAAAAAATGTTATTATACCAGTGATGCTACATGGCTGTGAATCATGCAAAATCAAGAGCTCGGCAACATTATGATGAAAAAGACAATGAAAAGATGCATGGTAAATGTAGAAAAGTTACAGTATGTTCCCAGTAATGAACTGCATATGAAAAGAAGCATAAAATATCACTGGAAAAATAGTGGGCCAGTCATGCTATGATAATGAGAGACAACAGATAGTCAGTTCAAGTGCAATAATGGTTCTACTAAGGCATTAAGAGAACCAGAGAAAGTCTTCTACTTTATTGTACAGTACATAAATTGAGGATTTATGGAAAGATATGGATTATATTTATATAAGGTGAGAAAGAATGAAAACATTTTGATTTAATCTGTTAGAAGATGTACCCACATGAAATAAATCAAAACAACATTTATTAAATACAAAATTATATTGTTCCAGAACACTTAAATGAAGGATATACCATTAGATTTCAATACAATATTTCAGTCTTTCCTCTTCTTTTTGGATCCTAATTCTGTCCTTCAGTGTAATATTTAGCCATTCCACTTCCTATCACATTTATATCTGAAAGGTTCATCATATACTATTTAGTAAAACTAGTAGTATCTATTAAAAATTTTTAGGAGGGTAGATTTTAACAACCTCATAATCGACTAGTGAGTTTGTCTCTCATTGATATGAAAAAAAGTTGCTTAGTTGTTGTACTTTGTTTTCAAGAGGACCAAAATGACATCATTATGTTGAGGTTAAAGTACAGTGTATCTGGCTGTGGATGATCAGATCAATATGAGCTTGAAAGGCTCTACCAAAGGTCAGGTACAAATAGTCCACATGAACATTTGAAGTAGAGTTGTCTCTAAATTTGTAAATTTCATATGTGCTTTGAGCTACTGCAGTTCTGCTTTTCTGGTAGAGCATAGTGCTTTCTTTGATATAAGCACAGAATGCTGGGTATTCCTATGTCAGTGTCTCCTGTGTTTCATAATAGATTCCAAAGTTTTTCAGAAAAACCTTGAGTATCCTTTTATTCCTTTTTATGACCTCCATGTGAGCACTTGCCTTGGATGAATTCTCCATAAAATAGTTTTTTAGGCTAACATATGTTCAGCATTTGAATAACATGATCTGAACGTGAGAATTGCATTCTCTACAGTAGAGTTTTAATATCTAACAGTTCAGCTCAGTTTCCAGTATTTGATCTTTTTAGATGATCTTCAGAATCTTCCTAAGGCAATTTAAGTGTAAACAATTTCTGACACAGCACTGATAGACTATCTAGGTTTCATAGACATATAACAATGAGGTCAAAAGAATGGCTTTATAGATCTTTAACTTGGCATACAGTCTAATACTTTTAATAACTCTTCTTTTCCATACTTTTGTTTGGAGCCTCTTCAACACTGAGTTAGTGCTGACAGTGCTATTAACAGCATTCAAAATTTCTCTACTTGCTACAATCAATGATTACACATATGAATGGTGTGGTTCTGGCTGGTGGAGAATCTCTGTTTATTTAGCCAAAATTAGCATAAGCAGCAGAGAATTGATCATACTTTGTTATATCTCATTCTTAGAGGTTGTCTTGAGTGCATAATCATCTATAAACAAAAAGTCATGTACCAACTCTATCTTTTCTTGAGTCCTGGTTTGTAGCCTTTTCTAGTAAAATAATTTACCATTAATGAGGTAGCTGACCTTGATATTGTTTTCAATCATAGTGAAGGCATCTGACAACATTGCTAAAAATATTGTGCTAAAAGCATAGGAGTAAGCACACAGGTCTGCTTCACTCCACTGATAACTGGGAAAACACTAGAGGATTGTCAATTATCCAGAACCTGTACAAGCATGCTGTCATGAAACTGACATAATACTTATGAACATTTCTGGGCAAACAAATTTTACCATTTTTTCAATCAAAATATCCTTGACAAATCAATGGATGTTGTATATAGATCTCTGCTCTTGACATTTCTCCTGGAGTTATTGGACAGCAAATACCATTTCACTGCTCTTTGGTGTGTTCTAATCCTATGCTAACTCTTGGGTATATGACCATTTTTCTAGGCAAAAGATTAGCCTATTGAGGAGGACTCTGGCAAGGATCTTGCCAGAAATGATGAAGAATGATTAATGAACACCCTTTTGGAAGGAACTAATTTCAGTACAAAAAAAAAAAAAAAAACAAATGCATGAAATGCTGCTGCCATCATTTGGCATGAGTAGCATTCCCTTCATCAGAATCTGCCAGTTTAAAATGTGGCCAAGATATTCTGGAAAGACACTTTTAAATAACTGATTATCTTCATCAAAGGTTCTAGAGAACGTCACAGAAAAGCAGATAACATTCAGTATATTCCCACTGGATGAACAGAAAAAGGATTGAGTTTAGTAAATTATCCCAAAGCAAATAATCAAAGAAAAGTACCTCTAGAAGAAGATTCTGCCCTTCTGATATTTCTAAACAACTAAAACAATGAACTCCAAATACATGTAAAACTCCAGCCATTCCTTGAGTATAAATATTTAGCTGAAGCTATTAATTTACATTTGGCCCACACAAACATCAAGATAAATGAACAACAATGAAACTCCTATGATAGTCTGCCAATAAAAAGCTCTTTCAGCACCATGAAAATAAAAGGCTGAACTCTTAAGATATGTCATGTCCACAGAGGTCAATTTATTCCATATGTTCTAACAATTATGATGACTGGGCAGCTGATCTGTAGAGCAGAATGGCAGCAGCTGTTGCTAATAACCCTGATGAGGGCACCAGTTTCAGTAGCCAGATTATAAAAGTAAAGTAACCAAACTTTTGGTATCATTTTTCTAAATTGTCAAGTGACTGGACTTTTAGAAGGAAGAACAGGGGGTGCCCAGTCAGACCTCTTGGTGGGAAAATAGGACAACTCTAATGAATGTGATCATATGGATGGTTTTCCCTGTAAATATGTATTTTTACCCTTATGCAATGTATGTGTTCTTGTAGAATTTCTTGTATTGATGCAAGTTGGTGAAGATCTTGAGGCATAACACACGAGGAGCTTAATCAAAGTAAAAGCTATGTCACAACATCTATGAGAGTTATGCCTATAGCACAATTTCCTGAGTCCTTCCCTTTTCTTTCTAGCCTATAATAGTGGTTTACACAGAGTCTAAGCAAAGGAGATCTGGGTCCAAGAATATCTCTGTACTCAACAGTATCTAGAGGAGAGAGATATTATATTTAATAGATTCAAAACTTCAGTCTAATGGAAAGGTATGCATGATAGCAAAGCTAATTCATCAAGTTTTGTGATGCTCTAGATAAAATATCTTAGAATGAGCCCAATATGATCTCCAAGATTCCTTCTAGTAACTACCTATTTTCTAGTTCTTGGTCAATCAAGCAACTTTCTAATAACAATTTCAGTTTCTCTGATTCTAAGAAGGGGTGTCATGGACAAAAGGAAAAACATATGACCACTGGAAAGGTATCACCCTTGTTATACATTATTACATTGGTACTCTGGGTTACAAATCAGTCTATGATAATTTTGCCAACAGTACTTTGATTCACCAATGCCTTGTCACCCTTGTGCAAACTGATAAAAGTTTCTGTGCCTACTAACCTGAGGATTCCAGTGTGTGTGTGTGTGTGTGTGTGTGTGTGTGTGTGTGTGTGTGTGACATCCAAAAAGCCTAGCCTGTACCAATTGGCTGGTCCCATTAAGGTACTTAAGACAGTTCAGCTAATCATGACTCTGAAATAAGAATCAAGAATCTTCTTTATCTTGAATGCTCTACCACTAAGATGATTTCAATTAATGCCACAAGGTAAAAAGTGAATAGATTTGGAATTAGAATATCTGGTTTCAAATCACAGATCTGATAGTTAATATGTTTATATCTTTTATCAAGCCATTTTAATGCTCTAGGTCAAATATTTCTCCTATATAATATGAGGGAGTTAAGTTAGATGATCTCCAAGTTCCCTTCTAACTGTTAATCCTTAAAACTATCAAAGGAAAACTTAGAGGAAGAATATTAAAAAACAATAAATGGCTTTAACTGCCTTAGTATGAAAAAGGGAATTGAAAGTCATTTCCTGTCCTAAAAAAATTATTAATAATTAACATTGTTCTACTCAGTAAAATATTCAGCTACTAAGAAAATGAATCAGTCAGTAGCTGATCACCATTTCCATTAATTAAATGCTAATTAAATGTTTTCTTAAGTAAAAAGGTGACAAGTGATGAATTTGCTAAATAACTAGGAAATCTTTATATTAACTAAGTGATATGGGATGATAATTAAAAGATAGTCTTCTCTAAGGTTAGTTAAGAAGATATCAGAAACAGCAGAGAGGTTACTACGGCAGTTGGCTTCAGCACCGAGGAGAGTTCCAACAGGTCTTATCTGACAGTTGCCTTCTAGATAGCTCAGGGCTCTGAGGGCAGTCTTGGCTGGAGGGAGAACTTTCTAGGATTTAAAGGGTCAAAACTGGTTCATATCATATAATCATAGATTTAGAAGTGGAAGGAAATCTTGAGATTATCTAGCTTAAACCCTGTGTTTTACAAATAAGGAAACCGATCCAAAGATGCAAAGTATTTTGCTCCCGATCACATGGATATTATGATGGGTGCATTACTTCAGTCTTCTTTTGAATAGTAAAGCATTTGAATATTTGAATAGTAAAGAAAAATGCTTTAAAGAAGGATTTAAAAGGAGGCCCTCTGATTACAAATCTAGTCCTCTTTCCTTTTCACCATTCTGTTTCTTTAGATATCTTAGTTGTACTGGCCTGAGATATCACCCTCATCCAACCAGAAATATTTGTTATCCATTTCCAAAGTTAGACCTATATTCCTAGATAGGTTTAGAATTGGTTAAGAGGGCTACATGTCTGATCTTAATTGGGTCTCTGGAGTAAAAAGTCCTAGTTCAGTGAAAGAGATTCTCCTCTCTTTCCCTTCCCACCCTTAATAAAACAATCCTACTCCACTTGGTTGGGACATAGCGATCTTCTTAAACTGAGTAGATGAAACATTTGTTGATTAAAAAATTAATTGCCTAAGCCCCAGTTCCACAGATTTGCTATTTGCTCTTTTTGGGGGAGAAGATAATGCCAGCTTTGGTTTATATACCTGCTGGGAAGTGCATGCTCATTCACTTCCAGGACATGCCAAGCACAGAGTATTATCTCAGTCTTGCTTTGAATAGCAAGTACTAGAGTAAATGCTTTTAAAAAGGATTACAGCAGGGAAGGAGAGGGGGAAATTTAAGGACCAAATGTACAACCCTGTGTCTTTCCTGTCAACAAACTACCTCTCAACTGTGATAATGTCTCATTGCTTTTAACTAGCTTTCACCATGATTCACTGGATTTCTAACAGATGGTTACCAATATATCCAAGCTTTAAGGTAATGTGGTAGATGGAAAAGCACCTGACATGCTTTCTGTTTTTATTTTTAGAATTTTATTTTGTATCACTCTAGGCATACCTGTGAAGCCTAGCACTGAAGACAGATTCCTAAATCATTTCATTGTTTTCATTAAATATTTTAAATGAACAAGAATTTCTTCTTTCATCCATTCAACAATCAACATTCCTCAGAGGAACGTCAGAAGCCAGAATTGCTTTGGCTACTCTGGAGAGAGTTAGCTTATCCCTGGCAGAGGAAATCTGGTACAGGGATTACCGATATGGAAAACAAGTTTTCCAATTTTCAGATGAATAAATTGAAACTATTTCTAGTCATATGAAAAGGTGCTCCAAATCACTATTGATCAGAGAAATGCAAATTAAGATAACTCTGAGATACACTACATGACAAGAAAAGATAATGACAATGTTGGAGGGGATGTGAGAAAACTGGGACACTAATATATTGTTGGTGGGATTGTGAATGAAATCAATCATTCTGGAGAGTAATTTGGAACTATGCCCCAAAAGTTATCAAACTGTACATACTCTTTGAATCAGTAGTGTTACCACTGGGCCTGTATCTCAAAGAGATCTTAAAGAAGAGAAAGGGACCCACATGTGCAAAAATGTTTGTGGCAGCCCTTTTTGTAGTGGTCAGAAACTGGAAACTGAGTGGATGCCCATCAATTGGAGAATGGCTGAATAAATTGTGGTATGTGAATATTATGGAATATTATTGTTCAGTAAGAAATGACCAGCAGGATGATTTCAGAAATGCCTGGAGAGACTTACAAGAACGGATGCTGAGTGAAATGAGCAGGACCAGGAGATCATTATAAATGGCAGCAACAAAATTACATGATGATCAGTTCTGATGGACATGGTTCTCTTCAACAATGAGATGATCAAACCAGTTCTAATTGTTCAGTAATGAATCAGCTACACCCAGAGAGAGAACTATGAGAAATGAGTGTGGACCACGATGTAGCATTTCCACTCTTTCTGCTATTGTTTACTTGCATTTTTGTTTTACTTCTTAGATTTTTTCTTTCTAGATCTGATTTTTTTTGGGGGCTACAAGATAACTGTATAAATATGTATGCATATATTGGATTTAACATATACTTTAACATATTTAACATATATGGGACTACCTGCCACCTAGAGAAGGGGTAGGGGGAAGGAGGGGAAAAGTTAGAACAGAAGGTTTTGCAAGGGTCCGTGTTGAAAAATTACCCATGCTTATGTTTTGTAAATAAAAAGCTATAATAAATAAATAAATAAATAAATAAATAAACATCAATCAGATATTAAAAAAAAAAAAAAAAAAAAACAAGTCTAGACTTCCGGTTAAGATGGCGGAGAGGAGGCTCACAGTTGCATAAGCTCCGCGCTTTCTCTCACTATCCACTTCATTACAAGCCTCTGAATCAATGCTTGACTGAAAAAAACCCACAAATAGTTACCAAGAGAAGCCATCCTTGAGATCCGCCAAGAAAGGTCTGTCTTTACTGGAGGGCTGGGGCGGTTTTAGATCGGGCGCAGGCGGCGGGCAGCGGCAGTGAGGGCACAGGAGCAGACTGGAGAGGGGGTGGAGAGTGATCGTAGCCGTTTCTGCGGGGAGAGCTTCGCTACAGGTTTGGATACTTTCCTCGGCAGCAAGTCAACAGCCCAGCAGAGAAGCTAAAAACACCGGGGCTGAGGAATACAACCCCAAACAGCTGGAGTCTCTCAGGACCTGGCCGCCCCCCCCCCTTCCCCCCCTCAGTGACTCAGCACGCTCTGGGATCTCAGAGGGCAGGCGCAGCACAGTCCTGCTAGTGCCTCACTGCTGCCCCCTGCAGTCTGTAGAGGAAGCTCGATAACACACCCAGCCCCCCCCAAAGAAAGACTCCAGTTTTAACTAATCTATTTATTTAATGCTATACCAATCAGACTTCCAAGAAAATATTTTATTGATCTAGAAAAAATAACAACAAAATTCATATGGAACAATAAAAAGTCGAGAATCTCAAGGGAATTAATGAAAAAAAAATCAAATGAAGGTGGCCTAGCTGTACCTGATCTAAAATTATATTATAAAGCAGCAGTCACCAAAACCATTTGGTATTGGCTAAGAAATAGATTAGTGGATCAGTGGAAAAGGCTAGGCTCACAAGACAGAATAGTCAACTATAGCAATCTAGTGTTTGACAAACCCAAAGCTCCTAACTTCTGGGAAAAGAATTCATTATTTGATAAAAACTGCTGGGATAATTGGAAATTAGTATGGCAGAAATTAGGCATGGACCCACACTTAACACCATATACCAAGATAAGATCAAAATGGGTCTATGACCTAGGCATAAAGAACGAGATTATAAATAAATTAGAGGAATATAGAATAGTTTATCTCTCAGACTTGTGGAGGAGAAAGAAATTTGTGACCAAAGATGAACTAGAGACCATTACTGATCACAGAATAGAAAATTTCGATTACATCAAATTAAAAAGCCTTTGTACAAATAAAACTAATGCAAACAAGATTAGAAGGGAAGCAACAAACTGGGAAAACATTTTCACAGTTAAAGGTTCTGATAAAGGCCTCATTTCCAAAATATATAGAGAACTGACTCAAATTTATAAGAAATCAAGCCATTCTCCAATTGATAAATGGTCAAAGGATATGAACAGACAATTTTCAGAGGATGAGATTGAAACTATTACCACTCATATGAAAGAGTGTTCCAAATCATTATTGATCAGAGAAATGCAAATTAAGACAACTCTGAGATACCACTACACACCTGTCAGATTGGCTAAGATGACAGGAAAAAATAATGATGAATGTTGGAGGGGATGCGGGAAAACTGGGACACTAATGCATTGTTGGTGGAGTTGTGAACGAATCCAACCATTCTGGAGAGCAATCTGGAATTATGCCCAAAAAATTATCAAAATGTGCATATCCTTTGATCCAGCAGTGTTTCTATTGGGCTTATATCCCAAAGAAATACTAAAGAAGGGAAAGGGACCTGTATGTGCCAAAATGTTTGTAGCAGCCCTGTTTGTAGTGGCTAGAAACTGGAAAATGAATGGATGCCCATCAATTGGAGAATGGCTGGGTAAATTGTGGTATATGAATGTTATGGAATATTATTGTTCTGTAAGAAATGACCAGCAGGATGAATACAGAGAGGCTTGGAGAGACCTACATGAACTGATGCTAAGTGAAATGAGCAGAACCAGGAGATCATTATACACTTCGACAACGATATTGTATGAGGACATATTTTGATGGAAGTGGATTTCTTTGACAAAGAGACCTGAGTTTCAATTGATAAATGACGGACAAAAGCAGCTACACCCAAAGAAAGAACACTGGGAAACGAATGTGAACTATCTGCATTTTTGTTTTTCTTCCCGGATTATTTATACCTTCTGAATCCAATTCTCCCTACGCAACAAGAGAACTGTTCGGTTCTGCAAACATATATTGTATCTAGGATATACTGCAACATATCCAACATATAAAGGACTGCTTGCCATCTAGGGGAGGGGGTGGAGGGAGGGAGGGGAAAAAAAATCGGAACAGAAATGAGTGTAAATATAATGTAATTATTAAATAAAAAAATTAAAAAAAAAAAAAAAAAAGAACTGATGCTGAGTGAAATGAGCAGGGCCAGGAGATCATTATAAATGGCAGCAACAAAATTACATGATGATCAGTTCTGATGGACATGGTTCTCTTCAACAATGAGATGATCAAACCAGTTCTAATTGTTCAGTAATGAATCAGCTACACCCAGAGAGAGAACTATGAGAAATGAGTGTGGACCACGATGTAGCATTTCCACTCTTTCTGCTATTGTTTACTTGCATTTTTGTTTTACTTCTTAGATTTTTTCTTTCTAGATCTGATTTTTTTTTTGGGCTACAAGATAACTGTATAAATATGTATGCATATATTGGATTTAACATATACTTTAACATATTTAACATATATGGGACTACCTGCCACCTAGAGAAGGGGTAGGGGGAAGGAGGGGAAAAGTTAGAACAGAAGGTTTTGCAAGGGTCCGTGTTGAAAAATTACCCATGCTTATGTTTTGTAAATAAAAAGCTATAATAAATAAATAAATAAATAAATAAATAAACATCAATCAGATATTAAAAAAAAAAACAAGTCTACCATAGCCATCTTGTATGAATTAAGGCTAGAGGTAATGCAATGTTTGAGACCACTGGCCTGCAAGTCAGGAGGTGCCAATCCTCTTACTGCTTCCTCTGCTTACCACCTATATTACCTACTTTGGATTAAGCAAGTCATTTAATTGTAATCATCCTTAGTTTCTTCCACCTGTAAAAATCATAGAACTGAAATAAGTTATTTCTCAAGAACCTTTCATTCTAAAAGTCATTTCATCTCTTTGAAATTTAGATTTCTCATTTGGAAAATGTGGATAACAATATCTATATTACAGTTCACAGGGATCTTAGGAGGAAAATGTTCTGTAAATCACAAACCATTTAGAAATACATTATATTATTCCATTCCAGCTATTCTAATATATTATTTCAATTCTGGAATTCGATGTCAGGCTTCTGAGGAGATTATTATAAGAGAAAGATAGGGGTTTCTTTTTTCCTGGTCTCATAGAAGGACATCACAACATTAGATCCACAGCTATAAATCAAAGCTATATTTTCTTCTTCATTTTTCTTGGATGAAGATGACAAGTAGAGAGTATTGTGGGTTAGGGACAGAAGGAAAGTAGATGTGACTAGCATAGGATAATAAGATTTAGATTTGTAATAACAGACAGATGACAGGAAAAGATAATGATGAATGTTGGAGGGGATGTGGGAAAACTGGGACACTAATACATTGTTGGTGGAGTTGTGAACTCTTCTAACCATTTTGGAGAGCAATTTGGAACTATGCTCAAAGGGCTATCAAACTGTGCATATCCTTTTGATCCAGTTGTATCTCTACTGGGTTTGCAAATGAGATTACAAAAAGGGAAAAGGACCCACATGTGCAAAAATGTTTGTATTAGCCCTTTTTGTAATAGCAAGGAACTGGAAACTTAGTGGATATCCAACCGTTGGAGAATGGCTAAATAAGTTATGGTATGTGAATGTTATGGAATATTATTATTCTGTGAGAAATGATCAGCAGAATGATTTCAGAAAGGCCTGGAGAGACTTACATGAACTGATACTAAGTGAGATGAGTAGAAACGAGAGAACATTGTATAGAACAACAGCAAGATTATACAATGATCAATTCTGATGGACATGGCTCTTTTCAACAGCAAGATGATTCAGACCAGTTGCAGTAGTCTTGTGATGGAGAGAGACATCTGCAGGAATATAGGTACTGAATGTGGATTATAACATAGTATGTTCACTTTTCTGTTGTTGTTTTTTGTCATTCTTTTTCATTTTTTCCCTTTTTGATCTGATTTTTCTTGTGCAGCATGATAATTGTGGAAATATCTACAGAAGGATTGAACATGTTTAACTTATATTAGATTACTTGCCACAGGAGGGAGTAGGGGGAAAGGATGGAGAAAAATATTTGGAACACAAGGTTTTTCAAGGGTGAGTGTTTAAAACTATGCATATGTTTTGAAAATAAAAGGCATTAAAATTTTAATTTAATTTAATTTAAAAAAACAAAAAATTTTAAAAGGACAATTATAAAATGCCTTTAAGGAATTAAAATATTCTGATTTTAAAAAAGAACAAACACTTAGACATCAGTTAATGCAATTCTCATGTTACACAGAGAAGAAACTGAGGTCCAGGGAAAAGTCAAATGTCTAATATTACACCAGTGGTAAAAAGAAGAATCAAGATTTGAACTCAAATGTTTGGGGCCTATGTCTTATACTCTTTCTACCATATCACAGTTGGGATATGAGGAGATCTTACAATTTAACCAAACATTCCCCTGCCCCCCACTTTGATTTTCACTTACAAATTTACCCATGTGGGGACTCTGAACATGTCCAGGATATCTGGTGATCATTATTTTCATGGCTGATTTGACCTAACTACTCACATTGCCATTTAAAACCAGGTCCTTTCTTGTCCTTAGGGTACAGAGTATCATTTATTTGCCACTGACCTCTTCCTCTAATAGTTAATTATTCAACGCACAGGACTCTGGATTTTATAAGGCAATGACAATGAGATGTAAGCGCTACCAAGCTAGAATTCAATCAATCAAAAAGCATTTATTAAGCAATTACTATACACTAGTCACTGGCCTGAGGGGTGAAGAAATGGAGCATAGAAAGACAATCAAACAATTGTTACTATTAAGAAGTTTTGATTCTGGGTCTACCAATGGAATATGGATCTTTTGTTCAGATTCAGTCTAAGTTAGTACAGAAATGCCAGAAAGTGATGAGCCTCTTATTTCTAAAAGAATTACAAATGCTACTGTAGAGTTATTATCACTGGTTTTTGAAATATTTGGGAAAACTAAAGAGATACCCGTGGAGAGATACTGGCTGTGTGACCATGGGCAAGTAACTTACTTTTGTTTGCCTCAGTTTCCTCATTTGTAAAAATAAGCTGGAGAAGAAAATGGCAAACTACTCCATATCCTTGCCAAGAAAATCTCAAATGGGATCATGAAGAGTTAGACATGACTGAAACAAATGAATAACAACAAATATCAGAATTAGGGAGAAAAAATATTGGCCTAATTTCAAAAAGAAAGGGAAAACAATGAAGTCTAAAAACCATAGATCAATGAATTTACTTCATTTACTGACAAAATTCTAAGACACAGTGTATATTTTATAAAAGAATTGGTTATCACAAAGTTAACTTGGCTTCACTAAAAAACAGACACTTTACCCATTTCCTGGGTTTTTTGGACAATCAATAAATTAGTATATTAGGAGAATAATGTAAAGTAGTTTATATTTTTAAAAAGGAATTGATAAAATTTCTCATTTAATTCTTGTGTGGAAAAGGGGAAATTGGGTCTAGAGGACTAGACAATTAGGTTGATTCAGAATAATGAGTGGTCAGATTCAAAGAATAGTCACTTAGGGTTTTATATCAAGTGGGAAGGAAGTTTATAATGGGGGATACCAATAATCTTTCCTGACTCTTGTGCTATGTAAAATGTCAGTAACTTTGATAAATAAAAAATGATATGTTTATCAGATGTGGAGATGGCACAAAACAGGTGTCATTTGGCTAAGAAGTTGAACGACAGTAACGATTCATTAAGATCGTAACAGGTTAGTATAGTGGTGTCAAATTCAAATAGAGATGGAGGCCAGCAATCTTTACATAAAGATAGCTGATGGCTGCATATTGACTTAGTTTAAAAATGTAACATTATCTTTGTTTTATTGTTATTTTGGTTTATTTTGATAAATATTTCCCAATTACATTCTCATTCATTCCAGGATACACCCTGGAGTGTTGTAGGTTGCATATGACACTTCTGGGTGAGCATATTGTGTTGAATGTAATAAAATGAAATTTAATAGGGAAAATAAAATCTTATACCTGGGTTCAAAAATCAATACTACAAGTATAAGGCTGAGCAGGAATGTCTAAGTAGAAGACCATATGAACAAGATCTGGGGAATTTCAAGGATAACAAGCTCATTAAGAGTTAAAAATATGACCTGAATGCCAAGAAAATTAATACAATCTTAGATAAAAATTCTTAAGATTAAGAAAGAAACAGTGTTAGAATCTAGGGAGATCAGATCACACTAAGAAATCAATCAACTAGTCAATCATTCAAAAGCATTTCTTAAGTATAAACTATATGGTAGGCACTAGGGACAAAACAAGAAGTGGAATTCTTATCCTTCTAGAGTTAGGTGCTATTGTTACTAGTGATAAAGAATGCTGCTGATGGTAGTGGTAGTGGTAATAAAAACATGCTGACATATAAGTACATAAAAATTATACCAAAATTGTAAATTGGGAAGCACTAATACCTGGAGGAATCAGGAAAGGTCTCTTGAATGAGATGATATTTGAACTGAGCCTCAAAAAGAACTGAGGAGGAGGAGCCATAATGGCAGAGAAAATGACCCATCTTAGCTCTCTCCCAAAACACAAATAATGTCACAAAACAATTCCTGCATCAGCAGAACCCACAAAAGGAAGGGATGAAATAATTTTCTATCTAAGACAACTTAGGAAGTAAGTAGGAAAGGTATATTGTGCCTGGAGGAGAGTGGAGCACAGGATACACTAGGATAGGATACACTAGCACAGACCGAGCATCAGCAAACCAGAAGCAGGCCTTGGGAGCCACTGAATTAGCATCAGAAGTGTCTGCTTCAAGACTTCTCAGCCCATAGGCTGTAAAGTGGTAAAACATTTGATCAAAAGGAGATTACAGGACACAGTTCCAGGACAGAAAATAATGCTTCTGGCCATTCACAGACCAAAGATTAAATACAATTACCAGTAGTAAAAGTACCTCTTTTTAGATCACACCACCTTGAAAGAACTGAAAACTTATGGGTTCCTAAATATATCTCTGAAAAGAGCTGTGCAATATCCCTGAAGCTTGGGACAGTGCACCTTCTAGCCTGGAGGAAGAGCCCAACTTTTAAAAAGAGTTAAAAATCAAGAAATAGACTGAAAAAATGAACAACAAAGAAAATTCAGATCATAAAAAGTTACTAGGGAGATAAGAAGATCAAAACACATTCAGAAGATAAGAAAGTCAAAGCAGCAACATCCAATATTGAGATTAATATGAATTGGTCTCAGATCATGGAAAAGCTCAAAAAAGGATTTTGAAAATCAAGTAAGAAATGTAGAAGAAAAAATGAGAAGAGAAATGAGAGTGATACAAGAAAATGACGAAAAAGGTGTCAACAGCTTGGTAAAGCAGACACACACAAAAAAATACAGAAGAAAATAATACTTTAAAAACAGAATAGGTGGGGAAGCTAGGTGGATACAGTGGATGGAGCACCAGCTCTGAAGTCAGGAGGACCTGAATTCCAATCTGGCTTCAAATATTTAATACTTCCTAGTTGTGTAACCCTAGGCAAGTCACTTGATTCCATGGCTCAGAAAAAAAAAAAGAATAAACCAAATGGTAAAAGAGGTACCAAAAAACCAATGAGGTGAAAAAACTTTGATCTTGCAAAATTGGAAAAACAACTCACCTGGAAAATATATTCAGATGTGAATTTAAAAATTATTGGATTTCCTTAAAGCCATGATAAAAATAAAGCCTAGACATCATCTTTTAAGGAATTATCAAGAAAAATTGCCCTTATATTCTAGAACCAGAGGTTAAATAAAAATTGAAAGACTCCACTGATAACTTCCTGAAAAATAAACCAAATAAAAATTCCTGAGAATATTATAATCAAAATTCAGAATTCCCAGGTCAAGAAGAGAATATTGCAAGAAAGTCAGAAAGAAGCAGTACAAGAATCTTGGTGGCACAGTCAAGATAACACAAGGTTTAGTAGCTTCTACAGTAAAAGGGTCTTGGAATATAATATTCCAGAGGGCAAAGATGTTAGAATTATAACCAAGAATCACATGTGTAGCAAAACTGAGAATAATCCTTTAGGGGAAAAATAGATATTCATGAAATAGAGGACTTTTAAGCATTCTTGATGAAAATCCCAGAGCTGAATAGGAAATCTGACATTCAAATATAAGACTAAAGAGAAGCTTATAAAGGTAAACAAGAAAAGGAAATCATAAGGGAATTAATAATGTTAAACTGTTTACATTACTACATGGAAAGAGGATACTTGTTAACACAAAAACTTTCTCATTATTAGGGCAGTTAGAAGCATTTATACACAAAGAATATGAGTTGAATATGAAGGTATGGTATCTAAAAGATAAAATTAAGGGGTGACAAAGGAAAAAAGAAGAGTATAATGGATTAAATTTATTTCACATAAAAGAGTCAAGAAAAAGTTTTTACAATGGGGGAAGACTGGTAGTGTGTGTGTGTGTGTGTGTGTGTGTGTGTGTGTTTGTGTGAATCTTATTCTTATCAGTATCCTCTCAAAGACAGAATGATATACACATTCAATTGGGCATAGAAATCTATTTTCCCCATCAGAAAGTAGGAGGGGAAGAGGACAAGAGAAGGGGAATGGGTTAGAAGGGAGGACAGATTGGGAAAAGGAGTAGTCAGATGCACTTTTGAGGAGGCACAGAGAAAAGGAGGGAAGGAATAAATGGGGGGAAAATGAGGAAGAAAAATACCTTTAGCAATCATACCTGAAAAAAAATCTTTGAAACAAGTTTCTCTGATATAGATCTTAGTTCTCAAATATATAGAAAAATGAATCAAATTTATATAAAAGGAGCCATTCCCCAACGGAATTATTAAGAAATATGAACAGTTAATTTCATAATTAAGAAATATGAATAATTAAGAAATATGAAGTAATCAAAACTATCTATAACCATTTGAGAAAGTGCTTTAAATGACTACTGACTGGAGGAATGCAAATTGAAACAATTCTGAGGATCTAATAATTAGATTGTTTAATAGGACAGAAAAGGAGAATATTAAATGTCGAAGGGGATGGAGAAAATGAGACATTAATGCATTATTAATAAAGCTGCGAAGTGATCCACCTATTTATTTATTTATTTGTTTGTTTGTTTATTTTTGCTGAGGTATCTGGGGCTAAGTATCTTGCCCAGTGTCACACACAGTGTTAAGTGTCTGAGGTCAAATTTGAACTCAGGTCCTCCTGACTTCAGAGCTGGTGCTCTATCCAAGATCCACTCATTCTTTAGAGCTAGCAAATGGTTATAGAACCATGGATATTCTTTGACCCAGCAATGTAACTACTATGTCTGTAACTAAAGAGATTAAATAACAAAAGGGAAAAGGACTTATATGTTTGGAAATATTTATAGCAGCTCTTTTCTTATGGCAGGGAGTTGGAAATTGGGGAGATGCCCAGTAATAGGGGAATGGTTGAACAAATTGTACTATGTGATTGTGATGGAATACTATTGTACTATAAGAAATGATGAGCAGGATACTCTCAGGAAAACTTTGAAAGACTTACATGAACAGATGCAAATTGAAATGTACTGTGTAATAGAAATATTGTAGGATGATCAGCTGTGAAAGATTAGCTATATCTCAATGATCCAATACAACTCTGAAGGACTTAGAATGAAATGCTGTCCATTCCCAGACAAAGTGTGGATGGTGTCTGAATGCAGATTGAAGCACATTAAAAATTTTTTTTTCTTGAGATTTTTTGTCTATGTTTTCTTTAACAATATGACTAATATTAAACTATATTTTTCATGATTATATATGTGTAATCTTTATCAAATTACTTGTCTTCTCAATGAAGGGTGTTGGGACAGAGGAAGGGAGAGAATTTGGACTTCAAAAATTGTTTTTACATATAACTGGGGGAAAATAAAACATTAAGCATTCAAAGAGAACTAGGGGCTTCTAAGTGGTAGACCTAAGAAAAGAGTGCATTCTAGGTTGGGCAGAGGCTGAAGAGGAAATGTCACATATAGGAACCAGCAAATAGGCCAATTCAGTTGCAATATAAAGTGTGTCATGGAGAATAATGCATCATTAGCTTGGGAAGATAGGCTAAGGCCTTAGTGTGAAAATCTTGTATATTTAACAGAGAAGTTTCTATCTTTTATTAGGTTCTCAACTAATGTAGTTGTTATGTGAGGGGATAACTATGTTGGAAGTAGAATCAATGAGACTTAACAACTGTTTGAATATAGCAACTGAGTAGGAATAATTAATAATTAAGGATGCTTCTTTGACTGATAGTGGGAATGGATGTGTTCAGTTTTGAGCACCACATTTTAAGAAGGATGTTGATAAGCTGGACACTGTTCCTAAGAGGATGAAGAATCTCTAGTTCAAGACTTTATTAATCATTGAAAGAAGTAGCAATGCTTAGCCTGGAGTTGAGCAGACTTATGATGGTTATTTTCAAGCATTTGGAGGACTCTTATGGGGAATAAGGATTATACTTGTTTTGGTTAATCACAAAGAATAGAATAAGAAGCAGGATATGGAAGTTAAAAATAATTGAATTTTGGCTCCACCCATTGAAAAACTTCTTAATAATTACAGGTATCTATAAATGAAATGGGCTGCTTCTTCTTTTCTCTCACATACTCTGTCAGTGATCTCATCAGTTCCCATAAAATTTGTTTTCATTTCTATACTCACGATTCACAAATCCACATAACCAGCCCTCCTTTCTCTTTGGAATGTAAAACTAATATCTCCAACTTTCTGCTGAACATCATTTTGATAGGCATCTCGAACTAAATATGATCCAAACAGAATTCATTCTCTTTTCCCTTGAATCCACACTTCCTCCTAATTTCACATTTCTGTTGAGAGCAGCATTATACTTGCCACCAAAGTTCACAATCTAACAGCTGTCCTTGACAATTCACTCTTCCTCATACTCTCCATATCCAATTACTTTCCAAGTTTTGTTCATCCTACTTCTTTAACAATTCTCCTTTCTCCTCTTAACTGATACATGTAACACCCTAGTCCAGTCCCTCAGCATTTCTCATTTGCATTATTACAAAAACTTTTAAACAATTTTCTCATACATAATCTCTCCACATTTCTAATTCATCTTCTGTGAGGCTATCAATTAATACTTTTAAAGGAAAGGTCTGACCATGTCATTTTCCTGCTTAAAAAGCCTCAAGAGTCTTTTCACTTCTTTTAAGATAAAATACAAACTTAGTTCCAAGAATACTGTCCAGATTGCCTCAATTGTTAGTGCCCTTACTTAGTACACTTACTAAGTTTTGTTCTGAATTTATTTAGCTGTGATCATGTTTCCCCATCCCTACTCCATCATCTTAGTAGAATGTAAGCTCCTACTTAGTCCTTAAGACTCAGTTTCCTCATTATGAAAATGAAAGGATTTAATTAAATAACCTCCAATAACCTTCCAAATCTGAATGTGTTCCAATGACATTCCAATACTTTAAAGAATTTGTAAACTGAGCCCTTAAGTGTTTAGGAAAGCCAGCCAAAGCTGTTATTGCCTAGACTTGCATTTTTAAAAAATGTTGTTTGTATGAAGATTTCAAAGGCAAAACTTCAGAAGTCACTTTAGGAGATTGAACATAGCTTAATGATAGCCATCGAAGGATCTAACAGTTAGGGAAACCTATGCTCCACAGATCAATCTTGCCATTAATAAATACAAAAACTTTTTTTGTTTTTTATTAAAATATTTTTTTATTATTTTGGGGGGGGGGGTGAAAAAAATGAAATAAAAACTGTTTAGTGTACACATCTACTTCCTGGGAATTCTGAAATTTTCTGCTACCTACTATACTTTCTAACTACTAAAACTACAATTTTTATCTGAGCTTTTCTACTGCTAGTTAAAAAAGCCAAAGGCAACTTGATATCCACCTTTTCTCACGACCTCTTTATACCTGATTCTTTTTAGCAAGAGTTGCAAATACCTTATCTTTCACTAAGGTCCTATCTGGGGACATATCATTCCTGGACAAAGTAGTTTTATGCTTTTGTTAACTGTATGAAGTTTTGGGAAATGTTAAAACATTTTACTTTCTATGATATTGGTCCTAAAATCATCTGAGACAATGCTAATTTTATCTGAAATGAAACAGGAACTGAAAAATTTGTGAACTGAAATTGTGATTCCTCCAAAAAAATGTATGCAATCTAGAGAAACATATAGGGATAGAAAGTTTCAAAGTGCTTTACAGATATGATCTTACTTGAGCCTCATAATGACCCTGAGAAGTGATGTTATTATTATTCCTTTTTTATATATAACTGTTACTTCATAAATATTTATTGACTCTTTTGTTTTTGGTTAGCTAGTATATCTTAACCAGAATGCTTTTTTTTCTCCAATAAATCTGGGAGGTGTTAGTTCTTATAGAGCTCTCTATGGTACTTCTTAGAATTCTTTGGACAATGGGAATTTAACAAAAATTACAAATTTCGTGCTATATCAATAAAACTATAAAATGGATATTTAATAGAATCAGACACAACAATAACAAATCTACATAAAAAAATCTAACTCTCAGAGGAAATATTGAAAAAAGTAGAACAAGAGGAATAGCAATTACTGACCTCATTATACTGTGAAATAGTAATCATCAAAACTATTGAGTAAAATAGAAACATAGATAAGTGGAACAAACTAGATAGGAAGAATCAAAAACAATTTAGCTCAAAAAGCTAATGTTCAATAAATCTACAAATTACATGGGGGAAGAACTTATTTTATAACATTTGCTTGGAAAATAAAAAGCAGGTTGGCAGAAATTAGATTAAGATAAACATCTTATACCAAATACCACAATAAACTCAAAATGTATACACAACTTCAACTTACAGGTCACAACATAACAACAAATAGACGAGAATCAGATCAATTATATTTAACAGCTATGAGTAGAAGGAATAATCTTAACTGAACAAGTTATAGAACAATCACAAAAAGATAAAATAATAAGAAACTGAAAATATTTTGATCTATGATTGGAAGAGAAATTATCGATTGGAGGAGGGAATCTATGTATTAAATACAACTGATAAGGTTCTGATGTACAAGATATACCAGGAACTAACACAACTATTTTATATATATATAACAAATAACTATTCCTAAAAGATAAATGGCAGCAGGATAGTAATAAACAGGTCTCAAAAAAATCTTAATTATATAAAAGATTTATTTATATCACTAGTGCTAAGAGAAACACAAATCAAAGCAATTCTAAGGCTTCCATTCTACACTTAGAAAATTGACAAAAGTGACAAAAGATGGAAATAGTTGACACTAGAGTAGTTGTGGGAAGAAGGCATACTAAAACATACTTGGTGGAGCTATGAATTATCCTGATCATTTTGGAAAGCAATTTAGAATTGTGCTTTCAAAATGGCTAAATGTTTAAACCCTTTGATCTAGATGTTCCACTGCCAAGCATGTATTCAAAAGAAGTCAAATACAGAGAAATAAAATCCCATATTCTTAGCATCATCATTTTAAAAAAATTCTGGCAAAGAACTGGAAGCAAAGTAAATTCCTATTGACTGGGGGGAGGCCAATTAAGTTCTAATAGATAGATATAATGGAATATCATAGTGCCACAAGAAATGGTGACTTATAAGAATTTTGAGGAAGGACTTCTGGTTAGAATGGCTGCCTGAATGGAGGCAGGGAGCCCAGTTCTAAAATACTTATTTCAGCAAAAATCTAAAATTTTAGATTTAGATAGAATGACAATCAAGAAATACAGTGTAAATACAATTTCTTTTTTGCCATGTAAAACTGCAGAAAAAGGCAACCAAAAGCTCAAAGCCAATAGGAAAGGAGAATGCCTGGAAACCTCAGTTGGCTTAAAAGGCTTTATATATGGATGAAGCAAGAACGGAAAGCTCCCATGATAAAATCCTAGGTTAGTTGATTACCTTTGGCAGACCTTGGAAACAACTAGAACAGCACTGACCAGTCAACATGTGGCAGCAGGATAACTCCCTAGTACTCTTAGATGCTACAAAGGACTTGCTCAGGACTCAGCACTCTGAACTTCAAAGATTCAAATGAAATGCTGGAAGGTACAAGTCTGCATAACAATTCAGATGATCTAGGTCTAGACTACACAAGGCTAATCACTCCACCTAAAATAGCAGCAAGAGGTTACTCCTAGACCTGGTACACAGCTCCATTTGAGGAAATAAGTCTGGAGAGATGAGTAAGCACAAAAAGGCAACAGACTCCAATAAAGATTTGTAAGAGATTGAGACATAATTCAAAAACCAACACAAGAGGAGAGAAATAATTCCATAACATTCAAGGAAACGCAGAGGAAAAAATGAATTTTTCACAAGGACAAAGATATTGAAGAGAAATGAAGCAAGATATAAACAATGAAATAAAAGCTTTGGAGGAAAAACTTGGAAGGAAATAAATAGTTTAGAATAGAAGGTGTCAAACCTTACCTAAGTAATAGATCCCTTTACAATTAGAAAAGATCAAACAGAAATCAAGTGAATCCATGGGATATTGAGAGATATTAGTATTCAAGGGAGGGGAAGGATTATTGATGATGATGTCAAAAAGGAAAGAAAATGTTTTGAGCCCTTGAAACATTTTTTAGAAGGTCAATAGCCTGCTATTTGGTCTCCCTGATTTTATCACTTCAGTGCATTCTTCAGTTAGCTACCATGGTGATCTCCTTAAGTACAGGTCTGACACTGTTACTCTTACTCAAAAACTCCAGTAGGTCTCTATATTCCAGGATCAAATGTAAAATTCTGTTTCTGTTTGGTTTTAAAACTCATCACAGGCTGTCTCTTTCTTGCCTTTCTAATCATCTTATACTTTATTCCTCTCCATGTACTCTATGATGTGGCAATACTAGATTCTTTGCCAGAATGCCCCATCACTGGACTTCATACTTACTCACTGGCAGCCTCTCATGTCTGGAAAGCTCTCCCCCTTCCTTCCATCTCTTGGCTCCTTTGCTTTTCTTAAATATCAGATAAAAACCTCAATTTCTGCAAGGACCTTTCTGCAGCTAATGCCTTCTTTCTGCAATTATCTCCAACTTAGATTCTCTCTCTCTCTCTGTATATATATATATCCATTTTATCTCCATTTTAGCATAATGCTTGGCATACATACAGTGAGCACTTATTAAATGCTTCTTTGTAATGGGCCAGAACTCAGCAGGGACCAAGAGACAGATTCATTCCACCTTTGTGGTGGCTGCCTGTCCTCCTTCATTTCTCCACTGACACCAAGGCCAGTCTGAAGGGCCTCACAAAGCTAACCTGGGGCCCAGGCAAGGAGACAGGCTGTGAAGGACACAATAAAGACTTTGGGACTTTATCACCTGGCTATTCTCATGGTGATTACTCTGCTGAAAGGAAGGCTGGTCCGAAGACCTCCAGAAAGCTAAACCAGAACACTACACTTCTTGACTTGACAGAAATATAAAGAGGAATTTTTAAGTCTTTTTAAGTCTTTCACATAAGATCTCTAGGCCTCAACTTCCTTGTCTTGAGAGGGAGGGAGAGACAGAGACAAAGGCAAAGAGAGAGAGACAGAGAGAGAGAGAGAGAGACAGACAGAGAGAAAGATAGAGACAGAGAGAGACAGAAAGATAGAGACAGAGACAGAAACAGAGAGAAAGGGAGAGAGAGAAGGGGGAAAGGGAGAGAGAGAAGGGGGGAAAGGGAGAGAAAGTGGAGAGAGAGAGAGAGAGAGAGAGAGAGAAAGAGAGAGAGAAAAGGAGAGAGGGAGGGAGAAAGGGAGAGGGCAGAAGAGATGGAAAGAGAAAGAAAGGAAAAGAGAGAGGGAGAAAAAGGAAGAGAGTGGGAAATTCTTGAAATCTTCCTGAAATTATATAACATCACGTAATCTTTGTTTTGCCTACCTACTCTGAGTCCCAGAATAGGCTTGGGCCTTCCCAGGAACATGCTTTTAGGATCACTTAAGTGGCAGAGTGGAGCAGGAGCTGCTCCCAGAGCCAGGACAAGCCACGCTCATGATTCCACTTTTTGACACATGTGCTATGTGTCCCTGGGCAAATCATATAGCTACTCAAACCCTTAGGCAATTTTCTAAAACAATGAAAGGGCTGAGAAACTGCTAAATTGTTATGGTAGAGGGGCTTTGCTTCTCAGGAAATTCCCTGTATTAATGAATCACAAATCCATCCCTTATTATGTTAGAATGGATGAATTCTGAAGGCCTAAAAGAGTGAAGGAAGTTTTTTCAAAAGCCATATGTATTCCTGTGAAATAGCTTTATGTTCTGGCTGAATTGGATTCATTATTTTTTAAAAATCATATCTGTCTCCTGCTAAGGAAATGTCTCAGTCCATTTATCTCATAGTTTGATTTCTTTAATTATATAAATCCCACCCCACTCCCACCCTGAATAATCAAGGGTAAAATTCTGCTTGCTGATTCACACACTTTGACATTTATCCTCCACAAATACCTTCTTTACAGAATAAAGTGGCCCTGGTTCTTGAAGGCTCTTTGAGCAGAGCCCAAGCTCTTGCAGGCCCCATCTATTTGAATTGTCTACAGGCCTCATCTATTTGAATTGTCTTTTTTTTTTTTTAAACATATTTACATTACATTTACATTACATTTCATATATGTGGATGGGTTTGGTGATGAATTGCTATGGATCATTTGAGGAGCCTTGGTAAGTTTCAAGAGACTTATGCATCAGTTGTCAAATCTTTTCATTTTTACTTTCATGAGATTTGCCATCATCTCCTTCTCTCTACTCATACAGTTATCAGCATAGTTTAGGCCCTCATCACTTCATCTTGATTATTCTAACATGATCCTAATTGGTCTATATGCTTGGACTCTCTTCTATCTTGTTCACTTTCCAATCAGTTGCCAAAGTGCTCTTCCTAAAGTATCAGCCCAGTAAGCTCACCCTAGTACTTAGAAAGAAGTAAGCACATAATAAATGCTTGCTCATTGATCGCTGATTTTTTTTTCACTCACCGTAACTCTTGGATCATTGCAAGTTGAAAAATGAAGTTCAAATTAACAATACACACATTTTGTTTTCTTATTTATCTTATGACATAAACAATGCAAATCTAATTAGTCTTACTTTACAGATGAGAAATTGAGGGGCAACTGGATGGAACAGTGGATAGAGCACTGGCCTGGAGTCAGCCTCAGATGCAATATTTAGCAGCTAAGATCCTAGATGAGTCAGTTAATTCCAATTGCCTCACCCCCACCCAAAGTATTGCAATAAAGAAATTGATGCTCATAAAATGATAAAACATATCAAATGGGCCCTATATAGTGCAAAGTTCTATGAGGTCTATGAACTTAAAAAAAAGATAATTGTATTTAAATATAACTGCCAATTTTTAAATTCTGCACATTTTATCTTTCACATTTAAAATCATCATTTGAAGAATGGGTTCAGAAGCTTAGGGTGCATTGCACACAAAAGGTTAAAACCTCCTAATTTAGCTAGTTAAGTGGCAGAAATAGAATGTGAAATTCTGATTGATTCCAAATCCAGTGGTGTTTCTGCTGTCACATATGACTTCGCTGATCTACTAGATATCTGTATGCTAGAATAATAAAATGCACACACTCTAATCCACTCTTACCCGATTCTTCATCATTATCAATAATTTGCTGCATTATTCTATCTGCCTGCAACTTGCCTCATGCCATGTAATAGTTTCTCTCCTAACCAACCTCATCTTTGATGAGGTAGAATAAAGTATCAGAAAAGGAAATGGGTAGGGAGATAGTCAACCTGGGTTTGAATATGGTCTCTGTCACCTACTACCTACATGGGCTTAAACAAATCACCCACCTTCTCTTTACATCTCAGTTTCTTCATTTATAAAATGAAAGAGTTAGATTTGGAGGTCTCCAAGGCCCCTTCTACCTTCAAATATAAGCTCTCTGATTCCACTGGAAACCTCAGGGGAATCAGTCAAATATTATCTCAGAGAAGCTGGTAAAACAAATATCCCCCAAACCAAGTATCAGTACACAACTAATTGGGATTCAACAAAGATCTACTTCAAAGTATTTTTCTTTGGACAGAAAATAAATAAGGAGGAGATGATACTCAGTATGCAAAACACAAAGAAGATGTTTTCTATATACATATGCCTGAATGATTTATGATTTCATATGTATTAGAAACTCCTTTCACTAGTGCAGGCTTTTTTCTCTGATTCTCTGCCTCTGTCTTTTTGTCTTTCTCACTCTCATATATGTATATGTACACACACACACAAACACGCACAGACACAGAAGCACAGGAGATCCAGCAATATTAGCCTCCTTTTTCTCCTTCTCACACAATGCTCTATCTTTGAATCCTATGGAACACCGGAAAAGAGCATTGTATTTGGAGTATTCAGGACCTGGCTTTGCTATTTATTCTCCATGTGATCCTGAGCAAGTAACTCAGCCCTTTTAGGCCCCAGTTTTCTCATACAAAATTCTATCATACAAAATAATAGAGTCAGACTATATGGGCTTTAAAGTCCCTTTCAGTTCTACTAATATGATTTTATGATGAAATTATAGAGAAGTAATTAAAATAAATGTAGATGACAATTAAAAACAATTATTTTGCTGAATAAAAGCCAATGTCCAATTGCTGGTCCTTGAAACAAATAAATATCTGACTTCAAGCATCTGAAAAATTTCGAAATTGTGGCTTGGTGTAGGACATGGCCCAAACCAAGAGCAATAAGCAATGGGGCCATTGGGGACCTCTATGATGACTTCTGGGCTTTTCAGTGATACAATGGAATTGGGGTCATTGGAATTCTTAGGATTTTTGTAGCAGAAATAACACCAAAAGCAAGCACATTCCCGCTCCTCTCTCCCCCTTTTCCCCCCCAGTAAGAAGTAGAATTTCAATTAGGCTGGGGACAGCATAGGAAATAATGAAATAAGTTCTCAGGGCATGTTCTCCCCTAATCTTTTCCGGAGTGACAATTATTCAGTTTGCAGAATAATCTGGCTTTTCTCACTGTTACACAAGATCTCCGGGCCTCCAAAAGCCGCCAGTACTGAAATCAGACACTCTTCCCTAATACCATAAAAATAGATTCAATTTGATATACATCAAGGTAATTTCAGAAGCAATTTCTACATTTCAAGAGCAAGCATTGCTTAAGTTTTTATAAACATTCATCAAAATGATTTCACGGGGCATGCTAAAAGGCATCTGATACATTCCAGGGTTCACACACACACAAAAAAAAATCCTATATCATTTCTGTACTATGCCTGATGAGGCAGCACCAAATATTCTGCAGAGTCTTGAAACTTTACTTAATTCAAATGCATGTGGAGTGTCTTAATGAGCATACCAAATCAGCCATTGGATTTAAAACTTTTCTCCAACCATCACTAGTAAATTGAATCAAGATAATTTTTTACTTAGATAAGTTGATTCTGGTTCCTTCAAACACCTAATGCAATTGGATGGAATTCCCTTTCATGCTTTAGTCCCATATTGCTTTTTCGGTAGTATATTCAGGGTGACCCTCTGCTTGGGATGGGGTTTGGAAAAGTCTCAACTGTAGAAACAGTTGTTTTTTTTTTTTGTTTGTTTGTTGTTTTTTTTTTTTTTTTTTTGTCTTTGTAGCTTCAGGGCTCAGGACAGTGCCTTCTGTATAGTCAATGTTTAATAAATGCTTACTAAGTATATTCTGTGCTCTAGTTCAGGCTACCATAGTGAGTTTTTTTGAGTTTTTCTCTTAAGAACAAGGCATTTTCAAGTCATATACTTCAATATCTGATAGGAAGGATAAGTTAATCTCTCCTTCTTCTTTTTCTTCTTCTTTTTTTGTGCTCACTGTTTGTTTACTTGGGGAAAACCACCTGAAATTACTGGATCACATTTTGTAGCCATTAAAAAAATAGCCAAGGATTCATGGCAAACAAAATCCTCCATGGGCATTTTACCAAATATACAAAAAATTGTCTAGGTCTGATTTTTGTCCTTGACCATGCAGTTCTTGGAGGAAGGTTTGTCAATTTACCAAAGTGCCTTCATACCCTTCCTCCACCTTCTCAAACATTTAGATTGATCAAGCAGGGCCTATTTTATATATGAGATTATTGAGGTTCAGAGTGATTTAATGACTTATCCAAAT
This sequence comes from Antechinus flavipes, assembly GCF_016432865.1. Taxonomy (NCBI): domain Eukaryota; kingdom Metazoa; phylum Chordata; class Mammalia; order Dasyuromorphia; family Dasyuridae; genus Antechinus; species Antechinus flavipes. The sequence goes on along the minus strand of NC_067399.1, from coordinate 443,245,174 downwards.
AAATAACCAAAACAAGTAAATATTTCTTATAGACGTCTGGATCATAGAAGTCATTGGTAATCCAACCCTTCTTTTCTATTCCTTTCACATGGCTCTTTTATTTGTTTGTTTTTTCTACATTCTTCTCAATCCCCTCCTATCTACCTGCTAAAGGTACCTGTTTGACTTTGACTAAGTCACTTAATTCTTCATCTGTCAACTAGATTGCCTCTAAAATTCCCTTCAACTTTAGATCTATGCATTTATACGTCCAACCACACACTCTCCTGCCACTTAATTCATTCGCTGAAATTCAAGTTAACAAGTACTTAATATATCACTTGGTGTGGCATTCCTTGAGACCATATAGAGTCATCTTTACACAGTCATTTTCCACTCTATTTCTGTAAATATACCCCTTCTTCACTTTTCTGCCTCTTGATCTAAAAACTACAATCAAATCAACACTTCTATTGCCATAGAAAAGATCCATCCATAGATTAACCTGTCATTCCATTTACTAACCAGACTATAACTCCCTTCCCTGATCACTACTCTCTTATATTTATTATCTTTCCATTTGAATGTAAGCATGTTGAACATAGGGACTGCTTTGCTGGTGTCTATCTATTCCAAATATTTGGTGTAATGACTGGCACCTAGTAAATGTTCAATAAACACTTTTCATTGATTCATTTATGTACCTACTATGTGTTAAGCATTATGCTAGTGATTGGAGATAAAAGAGAAAATGGAAACAGTCAGGGACTTTATATTCTATCAGGTAAGTAGACAGAAATTGTAAGCATCAGATAAGTATGCACGTGGCATTTGAAGATAAAGGACAGAGTCCTAATATCTGAAAAGGCTTCCTGAAGGAGATAAGAGAATCTTGACAAGAGGTTGAGACCTGGAAGAGACCCTTGTCCAGCCCCCCGGATGCGAAAATGTAAGTTCATGGAGATTACCCGACTGCTTTGGGACACACATGGTAGTAAGGTAAAAAGTCAGTAATCAAACAAGCCTTGTGACTTGAAGTTCAAGGTTCTTTTCCATGGCACCACACAGATAACACATAAGTTGAGTAAAAATAACCTCCTTACAAAGTTTTGGAATGTGAAAATGTGATGGTGTTACACACACTGACATTATCGTTATTCTGGTCAAACAAGCAGAATAATGAGGCTTAATCTTTGTTAACCTCAGGCCAGTCAGTGGGAGCGAAGAGTAGGTCAAGACTCCAGCAAACATGGAATCAAGGTGATTGTATTGTAGCCAAATTCTAAAAGATCCTGTTTGGATCCTTTCCTCGGCCCCCTCTCCTCACTGTGATTTTGGGGACATAAGCCCCTCAGGAAGGATTAGTTTGTCCCAGTGCAAACTGGCTCAAGAGGGCAGATTGAGGATAGCGGACATCTGGAGTTCCATGGACACAAGGACAAATGGGAAGCCAGAAGGGATGGGGGCAGGGAGAGGAAAAGGGTTTTTTGTTTATATAAAAAGAGCACATAATACAAACTCCTCTGATTGGCATTAAAAGCCCTTCACAATCTGGCTCCCATCTATCTTCCCAAGCTGATTACACATCACTCCCTCTTATATGTGCTAAATTCACCATAGCCCAGAATGCAACATTCTATTTCTGTGGCTTTGCCTAGGTAGCCTTTCTCCCACCCCCAGCTTTAGATGTTTTCCTTCCATGTCTCTGAGACCCTGAAACCTCAAGTGCCCTTCAAAGTTCCAATAAAGTGTCACCTCCAAGAACTCTTTTCTAATACTCTTGTTTCTGCTCTTTTGCCAAATATGACTTTGTATTTATTATGTAAATATTTTAAATTTACTCCTCTCTTTATTTGTTGCTCACCTCTCCTGATCCTCTCACTGAGGGCAGGGACTATTTGCTTCTTATTCTGTAAGCATAAATGTAGCACTCGTTACATAAAGTAGAGTCTTTAAGAAATAATAACTGTCAGTTATATAATTTTTAAGGTTTACAAAGCACTTTATATATATTGACTCATCAATAACTCAATGAAATAAGGGTAATTATTATTATTACCCCCATTTTGTAGATAGGAAAACTGAGGCCAGGAGAGGTTAAGGTCTTACCCAGGACCACATAGTTAATAAATGTCTGAAGAAGATCTTTTTCACTCCAAGTCTAGAGCTCTATTTACTATGCCACTTACTATGCCACATGTCAAGCTGTCCTCCAAATGTTTGCTGAAGTGAAATGAATTGAAAGAAAGAGATTATTTCTCTTTCTAATAAGCTTGGGAAAATGTGCCATCACTACTATGTAGAAGCCCACCTAGGCACAAAGTGCTCCTGAAGATACCTCATATCTTTCCTGTATCTGTTAGCACCAACCCACGTGGATCTATTCTTCAACAGACTTTTCATTTGTGTGCCCGTGACCAGTAACATAATCCCTGGATGCTTGAGATTTTTCCCCTATGAAATGGATCATGACACCTGCATCATTTAATTCTTAGGGTGGTTGTGAATAAAGTGCTCTGTAAATGACAAAGTAATATAGAAATGAGAGTTATTATAATAATTATTTTTGTTGCTTTTGTGTTGTTACACTCACGTCTGACTTTTTGTGACCCCATTTGGGTTTCCTTCACAAAGATACCAGAATGGTTTGCCATTTCCTTCTTTATCTCATTTTATAGATGAGGAAACTGAGGCAAATAGGGTTAAGTGATTTCTTCTGGGTCACACAGCTAACAAGTATCTGAGGCTAGATTTGAACTCAAGAAGATAGATCTTGACTCCGGGTCCAGCACTCTATCCATTATACCACTTAGCTACTCTATAATAATTATTTTTATATATATATTATAGTTATTATAATTGTTTCATTTAGGACTGAACCTGGTAAAAAGCATTAATTGACAAGTATTTTACACTTTTTTCATTTTTATTAAATCTTTTTCTTTTCTTTTTTTTTTATTAAAGCTTTTTATTTTTCAAATCATATGCGTGAACAATTCTTCAACATTAGCCCTTGCAAAACCTTGTGTTCCAATTTTCATGCCCTCCCTTAGATGGCAAATAGTCCAATATATTAACACTTTTTTAGAAATGAGAAGCCCAAAAGTATAGTTTCTCTGTCCAGTGTCTTTCTAATATACAGCAGACAAGGTTTAAAATTTAAGGAAGATTTGAAATCTGCAAAACCCTGTGTTCCAAATTTCACACATTCCCCTAAATGGCAAATAGTCTAATATATTAACACTTTTTTAGAAATAAGGATCCCTAAAAGTATAGTTTCTCTGTCCAGTGTCTTTCTAATATACAGCAGACAAGGTTTAAGGTTTAAGGAAGGTTTGAAATCTCCAGCAGTGTCAGCATTATCAAGAACACCAGATCTTTTTGAGAATGTCTTTCAGTAGACATGAAATAATGGTGCCATGGGAAGGACACTGTGGGCTATTGGTCATAGAAGGTTCTACTTACTGAATCCATTCACATCCTGAGTGCTGGAGGAAAAGCCTTCTTCATTTCTAGCGGTGCTCAGCTTGGTGGTGGTCTTGTCGGTTGTTGCCACAGGCCCCATCTCCCTCTGGGTGCTGCTCTGAGTCTCCTTCTGTTTCTTGGCTAGTTTCCTTGAAGGTAATTTTAAGAGAGGAGAAACCATGGTCAGCTTTCTTCAACTGAGTCAAGGTGAAAACAAAAGCAGGTAGGATTTAACTCTTTGGATGTCTGAGCTTAGACTCACATTCAAGGTTCATGCAAACAATAAAAATGGCAACTTTTCTTGGGAACATTTGGGGATGGAATAAGTAAGGAAGAAGTTCTAGGGGCTGCTGAATCTTGTAATGCCAATAACTACAAGTGGAATGTATACTGGAGGACCAAACAAGGTATCATTTGGCCTTTCACAATATTTATTGTTATATTCGCTCTCAAAAAAGGGGGGGACCTTATGGTATTGAGGACTAATGGCTTCTTTGAGTGAGATTAGAAAGGAAAAAATGCTGAATTTAGAGTCAAAAGAATCAAGTTTGTATTATATAATGGCAATAGCACCAAACTGAGAGGAAGAAGACTTAGGTTTGTTTTCTGGCTTTGCTATATACTGTTTGAGTGATCATATGACCTTTTGGTCATTTGACTATTTTATGCCTCAGTTTCTTCATCATTATAATGAGAAAATTGAACTAACTAATCTCTGTGATTCTTTATAAACCATCCTATAGTTGGTCAATTTCACGAATTATAACTCAGAGTAGTGTTCCCATTCTGAGCCTCAGTTTTTTATCTGCAAAATGAGGAGAATAATATTTGTATTACTTACTCCACTGAATCCTTGTAAGACAATGTTTTTTTTTTTTGATAAAAGAGGTTTATTATTAGATAAGCAAAGTTAAAGTATAGGTGAAGGTAGAGATAAGGAGGGCACTGGACAGAGGGTCCAGTGGACAGAGGGTCCTCACATGGTAGCCATGTTTGGAATCTCTGCCAAGACAATGATTTTGTAAAACTTGAAGTATTACATTATCATTACTATTTAATTTGGCATATATTCCTGTATCCAGTTCTCATGAATGGAACTTAATAAGTAAATCTTATCTGAAGTTTAAGAAGATTTTTTTTTTATTAACTTGTATCAGAGAAGAACCTGACTTTGCTTCCTACCTATACAAAACAAAGATTATAGCCACAAAGAAAGGGCTTTGGCAAGAAGGTCACTTGGGAATAGAATACTGAAGGATGGGTCTGCCTGTTTACAAACTTTTGCCTTATATTCCTTTACTGAATTTTTAACATGTGTTAACAAATACTCAACATCCTTCCATGGTTCTCAACTGTCTCTGGATTAAAAATATACATTTTCTGCCTTTCATTTAAGGTTGTTCATAATCTGACTTTCCAGTTATTTTTACAGTCCCCTTCTCCACCCCATTCATTTTTCCATTCTAACCAAATTGGTTTTGCTAGCTGATTACCAAAGTCAACATATCATTTCCTATACCTGTGCATTCTCACAGGCCATATTCAATTTCCTTTTCATCTTCACTTTTCAGATCCCTTATTATCTTTCTTTTCAGCCTGGGTATCAGCTCCGTTAGGTATTTTTTCCCTGAATCCCCACCAGTTAGTTTTACTTCTTCCTTAAATATTCCTGGAGCACTTTGTCTAATCTCTCTTTTTCTTCTTTCACTCCCTATAGTATACTTACTTACTCATGTATTTGCAGTATTCCCCCAGGAAACTCTAAGTTCTCTGAGGTAAGAAGTTGTTTTAGTTTCTTTCCATAACCCTAGAGCCTAGTCTTATATACAACATACATTAAATAAATGTGCTAAATTAGAAAAAATGAATGAATAATAAAAATTCAAAAAAATAAAATAAATTTTAAATAAAAACTCTTGGGTTACAGTGCATTTTCATGTATATCTTTCCATTTTGTTCTCCCAGCTCTGTGAGATACACAGTGCAAGTATCATTCTTCTCATTTTACGGACGAGTACACTGAAGTTTATAAGAGTTTAAAGTCCCACAGAGCGAAGGACTGAACCCAGATCTTTTGGCAATCTTAAATCCAGTGTTTTCTGCTTCACTGCAATTCTATCACCCACATCACATAGATGTCCTGTTCTATGATGAGCCATGTTTTAGAAACCACTGTTCATAAATGACACATCAGTCCAGAAATGATCCTGTCAGAGGGAATCATTAAGGCAAAGTGAAAAAATAATGCATATCTCTGTTTAAGGTGGCATTTGAAACTTTCATTCTTCTTTTATTGTCAGAAAGTAAAGTGTTTAAAAATGTATATGTGACCTTCTTAATCAAGAATTTGAAAAGATATATTATAGAGCCATTGCTCCAGCCCCAGTTTTATTCTGTTATTGCAGTGGGAAATAAAAAGGAGATAACTACCAAAGTAGAAAAGAATAGGGACTATAAATTGAGTGTTTCCTAGATAGATGTAGAGCTGTTGGCCAACCTATCCGGTACATTATAGAATTCCATGGAGAACCTGATCTGGGACACAGATAATTGGCTTCTAGAGGAATAAATCCATTCTTGGTTCTAGGAAAAATAATGTGGTATGGTCATGTTTAGGCTATTTCTGAATGAAAAGGCAAAAAACTCAATGATTGTCTAATGGCTTCAAAAATTTTTGTTAATTCTTGAGGTAAAGTATAGCTACAACAAATATACCCTGTGAAGCTCCATTTATCTTCATTCATTCAAAAACCATTTATTAAGGATCTACTATGTGCTCTGCAAGACGGTAGGTGTCTAGCCTAAATCCAAAGTACTTATTTGGTAAATGAGTGATGACAATGAATGGCTGAGTGTTTGAAGATCTATCTGGTAGTATGGCTACATTTTTCTCTTTTTCTTTAGATGTTTTGGTATCAAGTAAATGTGACCTAAGAAGAAATAAGGTAGATTTTTTAGAAAGGACAACTTGATATCAAAATGTTGGACTCTCTCTGATCAGGATATGACATTCAAAAGTTTATAAAATTCTAGCAGCTATTATAGGTAAATCCATATTTACCACTTGTTTTCACTAACAATGAATAAGCCTTATGGGATCCCCACAGTTCAGTTTGGAATAAGATGAGAGAGAGAAATGAAAAATAAATTTTCAATTAAGCCAGTTCTGTTCATTCATACCATTTAAGAAGGGCATGAAATAAAAAATAAAAAGCAGAGTTAATCACCAAACTGGAAAAGGACAGAACCAGCTTGAGATAGAGAATATGATAGCAACAAAGACATTTATAGAAATACATTAAATACTTTAATTCAAAAGCATCTTCTAGATCTTGTTGGATACAAATATCCAGGTCTTTTTGTTATATTCTCAATTCTAAATTCTAGTAAAAGACATGCATAAAGATAGTAAGCAGGAGCACTAAAATCCTATCTGAGTCCAATTTGTGTCCTGGAATATTTACATCTGGAAATATTTGTAACAAGAATTTTAGTATTGTTTTTTTAGAACCCTCAGAGAGATCAATTTAATTCATTTCAATAAGCACAAATGAGTGTCAGGTGCTAGGAATACAAAGATTTTTTTAAAAAATGAAATATCTCAATCTTTGAAGAGTTTGCATTTTAATGGAGGAAAGCAACATGCAGATAGATATGTAAATTCAAAATATATTCAAAATAAATGCCAATTTTAATTAATGGAGGAAAACTAATAATTGGAGAAACCAGGGGAAAAAACACAACACTGTTTTTAGGACAGCATTTGAGCTGAATCTTCAGCTCCTTGATTAAGTGATTCAAAGAGGAAAGAATGAAATTCCTTCAGACATTGAGGAAAGGACGAGATTCCTTCAGACATCTATCTATCTATCAAAAGCATAGAATAGGAGATGGAATATTATATTGAGGGAGCATCAGGAAGGACAGAAATGTAGAGTACAAGAGAGGGAGAGAGTAGTGCAAAATGAGTCTGAAAAAAATGATGGGTGAGATGTGTAGATTTTTTTATCTCTATTTTGTAGATAATGAAATTGAGGGTCAGAGAAGCTAAGCAACTTGAGTAAATTTACATCATTAGTAAATGCTACATTTGAGACTCAAACCTAGGTCTATTGAAACCAAGCTTCCTTTTAGACTACATCCTCTTTGCATTTTCCAGTCTCCCATATACACTGACCTTATTTTCTCCTCTCTCTGGGACTTCAATCTTTCCCCTATTTCACCCACCTCCTGGAGACTGCAAACATCCTACTCAGCCATGACTTGAGAACCAGCTAATTCAATGTTGATCTCACCACCATTCAATGTTCTTGTTTTCTTGGCCTTCTGCCATATCTGCCATACCAAACTCTGATCCTGCATCACATCTCCCCCGTTGCCCATTCTTTTTCTCTGCTGTGGTTTGAAGAGGCAGAACTGTATAGTCCTGGACCATTATAAATTCAAACTAATTTCAGCTTGGCTGTCAACTCTTAGAGTGACTCCCTGCCATGCTCCACATAGTAAATGTTCTGGATCTCTTCTCCCTTCCTTTCTTCTCTCTCACTAGATGGCCTTACCCCCAACTTTAATGAGATATGCTCCAACAGGTCTGATAAACACGTATAGGTTAAAAAGAGTTACTCCATTTCCCCCAAGTACCTTGGTCATTAGCCTATTCTCAAATTTAACTAAGGGTTTTTCTTATTTTGCTTTTCATTTCTTTATTTGCCACATTATTCCAACTGGAGACATCCCCTAAGACTTAGTTTTCAATTCTTCCTTTTTCTTTTCTTTCTTTTTAAAAAAAATACTCTGAACTTGGAAAAGTTCTCTTTACCATTTTAGCAATGGTTTCTGTAGATACTTAATAGCTGGGCAAGTCACTTAACCATATTTACTTCAGTATCATCTGTAAAATGACTTGGAGAAGGAAATGGCAAATCACTTCAATATCTCTCCCAAGAAAACTTCAAATGGAATCACAAAGACTCAGACACAATTAAAACAATTGAACAATAAGAACAATCTGTAGATGGATTGCAGAATATATATAGCCTATAGATACAGTATTAATATTCATGGAGACACACACAAACACATACATACACACACATATACATACACCAGAAAACAGCCTCTGAATTCTCTCTCTTGTAGTCTATCTGATTCTCTTCTCTGATTTCAATAAAAAAAAATTAGCAAAGGCAAGTGATGAAAGCATTAGGTTGGTTGCACAAAAGTATCATTCTAGACATCTTCCCAGTGTCCAGGCCCCAGTCACATAAGAAGTAAAGTAATACAATAGTCAAGGCAATGGATATGGGGTCAGAGGACTAGGATAAAATTTGGCTCTCCTATATATTACTCATGTGATTTTAGGCAAATTACTTAATCTCCCTGGCCATCAGTTTCCTCATCTTTAAAATGAGGAGATTAGATTAAATAAATGACTCCTAAGTCTTTATCTTTAGAGTAGTTTTTTCCCTCTACAAACAATTATAATCATGATTGCTATTTCTATTGCACTTAAACACTTAAAAATGCTTCCTGTAAGCTAAATATTATTATATCCTGTAAAATGCACTTGTAAAGTTATAGGGAAACTAAGGCTCAGAAGAAGCCCATTATGAAATAATTATTAAGTGGCAGAGTTGGGCCTTTGCCTTTATATTTTGTAAAATGGGGATAATAGCAGCACCTACCTCATAGGATTGTTGTGAGGATCAAATGAGATAACATATATAAAGTGCTTTGCAAACTTTAATATTCTATCAATACTATATGTATTAATAATTTATTAATAAATGCTATTATTATTATTATTAGTTTTTGTTGTTGTTGTTACCACAAAGATTGACTTATTTGAAAACCAGTGCTCTTTCCATGGCAATATATTACCTTTCAATTAGTCCTATCTCAAACCCCTCCAAGCGCTTGTGTTGTGATTCCCACCTAAAGTGAAGCAGGCATTTTTTGGATCAAAAAGTCTTGGGATATATTTGAGAGCATTCTTCTTTCTGTGCCTCAAATTGCATAGTAAAATCATTTCTAAGGCACAGCTACATCCCATCAGTGACAGGGCTCATGTTTTCCTCACTGACCAGCCTCCCATAAATACAACTGCTGGAACATCCAGATGCAAATGCCATGAAAGCATTGGTATCAATCGCTAGCCAGCCATGGACTACTGAGAAAGTGCAACCTGCAGGAACCAGGATGGAACTGTCAGAGGGCACCTAGCAAAGCTGTCTGTCTCATGTATTATGCATCTCGAACCACCCAGCAGACTGGACAGGCACTGGCAAAAGAGTCTCATAAGAGGAACATCTGATGAACTGATTGAAATGTCAAAATGTCACCAAGGATGAATTAATGGATTGCAACTTTGGCTGGAAGAGGCTTTGTCAAAAAGACAACAGAGAACCAGTGGCTGCTCTTTTGATGGAAAATAGAAGCATTTTCAATTGATTCTCACAGTTTTCAGGCTGCAAAGAGGTAACCAGGGCAGAGAAAAATAAACAGAAATGTTCTGATGCTTATTCTTTGCACAATGATCACTTGTGATAGCTGAATGCAGAGAGGGCAACAACTCCCTTAGACCTGGTTGCTTCCTTTGTGAATGAGAAGGTAGATAGTCATGACTAGAGTCCAGCAGTGCAGGGTCAGTAGCCTCATGTAGGAAAGAATGGATTTTCATATGAAATCATAAACTAGCAAAAGCTAAAATAAGCTGTGGCCAGAGTCATCGTCCACTGCTATGGCATATCTGTGATCCCACCAATGTGGGCATTCCCTCCATGAATGTAGTTCAGAGTCCATTCACATTTGAATAGCTGATGTAACTCTTGCCCTTGTTTTTCTATAAGGGATGTTTGGGATAGAGGGAGGGACGTGGTTCCATGTCGTGGTGTCAAGCGAGATCAGTTTATTGGATGGCATGGTCTGATGGAAAGAGCAATGAGCTGGATGGATGGAGATCAGGATTCTCGCTTGGCTGGGTTCTTAACTGGGTACATGATTGGGTATATCTGTTCCTCTCTCTGGGACAGAGAGCAAGTGCTGGGAAGGACCTTAATGATCATCTAGGACAACATTCTGATTTTATAAGGAGGAAACTCAGACCCAAGGGAGATATGGGACTTGACTAAGATTACCCAGATAATTAATGATAGACCTGAGGTTTATTCTGAAGTCCTTTGATTCTAAATTCAGCATTCATTCTGCTCCTGGCTTGCCTCTCTTCCTCTATACAATGAAATCAGACCCATTAGTCCCTAAGATCCCTGACAGATCTGTCATTCTATGTTCTGAGAAGGCTATTACAACACTGGAGTTTGAGCACTGGGCTTGGAGCCGGGGGAAAAAAATTAGAACTACACTTATAAACTATACAAGCATTAAGTGACTGTCACCTAATCTCCCTAGAAGACCTAGGTCTCCTCATCTGTAAAATGGGGCTAAAGAATAGCACCTATCTCATATGGGTATAAAGAGGATAAGCTGATAGAACATGTAAAACACAGCATATATAAACATATGATACTGTGCATCCTTTCCAAATTCTGACATTCTAGGTTCTAAGGTCTCTTCTAGTTCAGTTACCGCATTCTTATGCTCTGCCTCCAACCTAAGGCTCCTCAATCCTGACATTCACAGACTTTTTGCTAGCATAAAAGAAGTCTCATGGATCCAATGATTCCATTATCACTGAAAAAAAAAATAAATATCTAGAGTACTTTTGCTTATTTAACAACTATTATGGAAACTATGTTCAAAGATATTTTGTATACGTGTATATATGTGTGTGTAGGGGAATGCATTTTAATGCAGACTCATATAAACTGTAAACAATGTTGCTTTTGTGACTTTCTTGACAGTTATATGTAAGGACTGCTACATAGTTTATCAGTGGGTAATTCTGCGGGCTAGGATATAAGTGCTTTCATCCTGCCTTGGTCACTAACTCTTGGGATGACCTCAGGTGAGTCATTTCCTGTCTCTGGGTGTGGCTTTCCTTAACTATAAAAGGAAAAGTTTGAACTAAGAGTTCACTTGACCTTCAAGTGTCCTTGTAGGTCAAATATCCTGCTCATATATGTATTCATTAGAATCTCTTCCCAAGCAGCTTCCAAAATGTCCATCTGTTGGTTAGTAGGTCTGCCAAGACAACCAAATGGCAAATATTTAAGCAGACACAAGATACAAATTGAGAAATGAATCAGCTGCTTAATAAACCAGTGGCAGGAAGTGCTCCTCATTGTTGCTTAAGTTAAATCTTGACAATACTGACTGGTAAGGTGGGTCTCATCAGGGATAATAGATTAAAACTGTAAGGGATTTCAGAGGACAATGAACTCCTCTGAATAGATGGCATTTGGGTGACAGAAATGCCAAGCTCTGGACCCAAAGTCAGATTCTGCCTCAGACACTAGCCATGTGATTTTGAGCAACGCATTTTACCTCTTTCATCCTCAGTTTCCTCATCTGTAAAATGAGGAATATAAAAGTACCTATTTTACAGGACTGTTGTGAAATTTGAATTTAACATTGGTGAAATACTTTGAAAACCTTAGAGAAGTGCTATATGAATACTAGCTAGTTATTACTGTGGGCAGCTAAGTGGTTCAGTGGATATATGGCTGAATATAGAGTCAGGAAGATATGAATTTAAATCCAGCCTCAGAAAGTTAATTTCTATGTGATTCTGGACAAGTCACTTAATCCTGCTTGACTCAGTTTCTCATCTGTAAAATGAGTTGGGGAATGAAACAGCAAACCATTTCAGTATCTTTGCTAAGAAAACCTCAAATGGTGTGACTGAAACAACTGAAGAACAAAATTATTATTGCTTCTAATTCTGAATGAATCAAAACACATACAATTGTCCTTGCGTATTTAAAAAATCAAAATTAATATTTTATTGCTGGTTTTCTCTTTATATTATTCTTATTTCAAAATATATCCCTCCTCCTTTCCCTCCCCAATGAGAGAAAAAGAGAGAAAAAAAAGGAAAAAATGTTTCTTCTAAACTAACCAATACATGATTAAATTTGATATAAGCAGTGCCCCATATCCAGAATCTCCCATCTGATAAAGTGAAGGAAGTAAATTTTCTCCTCCCTTTTTTAGCTCTCCTTTTCATATTTAACTCCTTCAAATACTTCCTTTTAAGGATTCTCTTTTCAAGTTTAGCAATCTTAGTTCCTCCCAATGATCCTCTTGTATCATGTTAGTCTGTCCTCTCAGGTGCTGGTCACTGGCTTAAGGTGAGATTCAGTTGACTTTGCTTCTGGAAATGAATATGTACTTCAGAGTTGGTATGGCTAGGGCAGAGTGCAGCAGAATGAACCCAGATCTCCCTATTGCACCCTGGGAATCCTTACTGTCACCATTTTATTGACTCATGTCCACTAGGTCACAGGACTGTAAGTTTAGACCAGAAGGGATCCTAAGGTCATTTAACTTGACCTTCTCATTTTAAAGATGAAGAAACTAATGTCTAGAGAAATCATGACTTGTCTAAGATCACAAAAGAGATTTGAAACCAGATTTTTTTTATTACAAATCCAGTGTTTTCTCCTTGCTATTAGCTGTTTTTCCTATGAATTACATTTTCAAGCTTTCCCCATCCTGTACTTGGAGGTTTGATACTTTGAAGACAAACACAAAAAATGTACACTTATTAAATTTTATCTACTTCTACAAGGTCACTTAGACACATTCACCCACATTACACTCTGTTCTTATCACTGCTCTCTTCCTGTTTAGCACTGAGAGCTATCTACAACCTAGAATGATGGGTGAGGCAATAGTCAGCTTGGGAATGTATATAGGAGAGGGAGTGATATTATGCTGAAAAATATTACCTTGTTGAATAACTCCAAGCTCATCCTGAGAGCTTAATAAAGATCATATTATAAAAAGGACATTGGATATGCCACCAGAGGGCTTGAGTTAATGATAATAACAAGCACTTTAGGAGGCAGCTAGGAGAAACTCTAAAGAGCATTATCTGGAGCCAAAAAGAGCCAAGTTTAAATCCAACCTTGGAGACTTAGAAGATGTGTGATGATGGCCAAGTCATTTATCCTCCATTTACATTTTTCCACTAAAGAAGGAAATAGCAAACTACTCCAGAATCTTTGCCAAGAAAAGTCCATGGATAGTAGTGAAGTGCTATGATCCACAAGGTCACTAAGAGTCATACGCAACTAAATAATAACAGCACTTGCATAGCACTTTGAGATATGATCTCATTTGATTTTCCCAACAGTCTACTAAAACAGATGCTATTAGCTCCCTTTTATAGATAAGTAAACTGAGTCAAACGAAGAGTGACTTGTCCAGTATTACATAACTAGTTAATGGCTGAAGCTGAATTTGAACTCAGATCCTCCTGACTCAGTGTTCTATTCCATTTCACCACCTTGTGGCTAATTCTGTTTCATCTTCCTTCCTGTGTGAACACGGACAAATCCTATCATCACTTGGGCTTTGATTTCCTCCTATGTACAATTCAAGCCTGTATAATTTCTGAGATCCTCTCTAGTTCTAAATCTCAGCTCCTATGGAAATGTTTTAAAAGGGAAGCATACTAACAAATTCTCACACACATATTAAAACATCATCATCATTATTATTATTGACATTAAGTAAATTTTTCCTCCTATTGAAAGTCAGTGGGAATATAGGAAGAAACAAAAAATGTTTTTTTTTTTTCCTTTAATGATCCCAAGAGAATATATTACAACATACCTAACAATAGCTAATTCTGGTTTGGGAAGGTCTGCTGATGGCAGATTTGTTTTTTTCTTGGAAGTCAGTGTTTGGTTTGACTGTTAGAGCCACTGCCAGGAGCAATGATATTAGACACTTCTCACAGCAGCCAAGGGAAGACTCCCCGTGGACTGATGGCATGTAAAAAGACTTGAGTCTAATCTCCTTTTCCCTGGGAATGAGGGTCAGGGTATAGATGGGCAGTTGACTAGACAGATGTGAAGGGCATACCTTTCTTAGGGCCTGCTCATGTGCAAAGGCTCCAAAAGCTATAAGATAAAAAGCAGCTATAGGGAATAGGGAGATTGTCTCAATAGCTCTTCTTCTGCCTTGGTCATTTTCACTATAATCTCACCCTTCCCCGTAACAGAAAGGCTCAAATTATTTGCATGTCTGTTCATCCTGACAATCACGACTTTACAAACACTTATTAAATTATTTATTACGTGCAAGACACTGGGCTGGGCCAGGAAACCCAAATACAAAACAAGAAAACGGGACCTGCTTCCAAAGGGACTTCTGTTTTTATTGGCCAGAATAGGGAGGGAGGGATAGAGTTATGCAAAATAACTTCAGAGTGGAAACAACACTACTAATTGGAGGTAGATTCAGAAAAGCCTCTTAGAGAAAAAGATCTGTGCTTTCAAGGAAACTAAGTGGCAGATAGATGACTCAGTCAGGAAGATCTGAGTTTAAATCCAGTCCCAGGCACACACTAGCTGTGTCACATAGCCTTAGTTTCTCCATCTGTAAAATGAGCTGGATAAGGAAATAGAAAACCACTCTAGTATCTTTGCCCAAAAAATCCTAAATGGGATGCATAGAATCAGGCATGACAAAAATGACTGAATATAAACACAAATAAAGTAATCTATGAGGCAAAGTAAGAAGGAAGTACATTTCAGATGCAGCAGCCTCTTTATACAAAGGTGGGAGATGGAATGTCTTGGATAGGCAAAAACTTTCTGGCAGTTCAAACAGAATGGAGACTGTGTGAAAGGAGATGATATTAGATAAGACAGGAAAGTAATAGGGAACCAGATATTGAGGGGCTTCAACTGTGAGGAAGAGAGTTGTTTTTATTCTAGAGGCTTAAAGAGTCAGTGAAGATTTTTGAATGATGGAGGGCAAGTGTGAACTGGTCAGATCTGCTTTTTAGAAATATTGATTTGGCAGCTATATGGATGATGAAATATTCTTTTAAGTTCTTGTGTTTTACAAAAAAGTTTCTTAAAATCATGGAAAACTAAAAAGAACTAGTTTGTGGGAAAATCTGTGTAATTTAAGCATAAAAATCATTCTACAGTTTAAGTAAAATGTATCACCTTCTGAGGGGACAAATTTATTTTTATTTTCCCTAATTAACGTGACAGAACCACACTGACATAAATACGCCCTGCTTGCTATTCATGAGTGATGTGTTTTTTCTCTAATTCAATAAAATAAAACAAAGCAAACATCCATTTCATTGTACTCTCTTTCCTAAGATCTTCCCGTACCTACTGTTCTCCAGCTGGATACATTTCTATTTATTGGGCCATGACGGCGTTCATTAACTTTAAGCATTTATAATTGTGATACACAAGGATTGATGTGCAGTTTCTAAGCCTAAAACCCCAATAAAACCACACAAAGCAGGTGATCTAAGATGCCTGCTATCTCCAGACGCCACAGGAAATGAAAACGGATGCTAACATATTCTTTGAAAATATAACAATATAAATCAAGGGACAAAGAAACAAACCCATGGCAAAACAGATTCAGCCTTCACTCACATGCAGAGAAATAAAAAGGACAATTCACACCTCTATAGGCCTTTAAAGTTTACAAAGTACTTCCTCATGGCTCCATGGAGTAGGCCATAGAACAATTTTTGCCTCCATATCACTTATTGGGAAGTTCAGGATCAGGCTTTTCTAGGGTCACATGACTAAGAAATGTCTGAGCCAGCATTTGAACACATCCTCAGGTTCCTGATTCTCAGTCCTGGGTAATTTTTGCTATATATATATATACAGACAGATGCAGCTTCTACATTCAAAGTCACACTTCGTCCAGATATACAAGACAGAAATCAAAGAACATCAGACTTCAAAGACTTCAGGTTTAAAGCTGAAAGAGACATTACAGGTGAGCTAGTCCAGCTAGGTGGTGCCAAAGTGCACAGAGTGTCAGGTCTGAAGTTAGGCAAATATCTTCCTGACTTCAAATCTGGTCTCAGACATTTATTGGCTGTGTGACCCTAAGCAAGTCACTTAATCTTGTTGCCTCAGTTTCCTCATCTGTAAAATGAGCTGGAGGGAGGTTAGGAATAACAAACTATTTCAGCATCTTTGCAAGAAAACCTCCTCCGAGGTGGGGTCACAAAGCAATGGACACGACTGAAACAACTAAACTACAAGAAGTCCAACTGTACTTTTACAAATGAGGAAATCAAGAGCCAGAGAGTTTAACTCACTTAACCTGGTATCACATATCTAATAAGCAGCAGAGGTCCTACTCATCTCTCTTCCCCTTAAAGTATGCTATTATGAGAACATGTGTTGGATGGATAAGTCCTATTGCTGGACAGATATACATGCCAGACATGATTCCATGTACATGCTCACCAGCATTCCAAACATATTTAGCCGGAATACAGCAAGAATAAGCAGAACATATTAAGTAAGACCAGCAGATCTGGAAGCACTGGAGATGAGGATGCTTAGTGTGGTTGCTTATTATCAATGAAGATTTATCACGCAACTCTAGGTTCATCTGAGGAAGAAGTTAGCGCCCATGTCCATCCAGAAGCTTAGAGCAATAAAGATCTTTTTGGCTTTTTGGATTGATCCAGCAGCAAGTAGACCATACCTTGTGGATCAATCCATCAAGAAAGCATAATTCTGGTCTTGTCAAAATAGACTTTCTTTAAAATCCTCAATTCCAATGAGGGCTATGGGTCCCTCTCTATTTTTTTCATACATAAACTAAGATTGCGACACACATGGGAGAGTAATTTGATGATCCGATGTCAGTTTGGAAGAAAATCTCCTGCAGACCTCAGAAATTTGCCCTTGGCCTGTGATGCCATGTTTGATTCTTCTGCCATTCTATCAGGAGCATGTATATCTTAAGGATAAGGCCCTTTGTTCACCACAGAGTGGATGCTGAGATGAACAATCAAAGCTCACATTGCTAAAGTGTTCTACTTGTAGAAGGAGGATCTCCTGAAACCAACCCAGTGAACAGGCAGTGCCAGGATTATAATATCCATCTTTACAAATGAGGAATATAAGCCTCAGAGATGAAGCCACTTGTTCAGGGCCATGGACCTGGCAAATGACACTACCAGAATCCAGATTAATTTCTACTGACATCAAACGAAATGATCTTCTTGTTACATGACATTGCCTTCATAAGACATGGTCCCTGTGCTCAAATAACTTCGATTGTCAGGGAGACAAGTCATGAGTAAGTGTGAGGAACTGAAATAAAAGGTAGGATCCTAGAGTAGGGCCAGAGCTAGAAAATACCTCAGAGGCTAATCAATTCGACTTTCCTGTTGTACAGATGATGAAATTGAGGTTCAGAGTTGCTAAGTGAGTTCTCAAAAATCATTTTAGTGGTGAGGTTTGAGGCTTCTGACTCCTCTGATTCCAGAGCCAGTACTATGCCCATATACTATACTATACTCCCTAGAACATGGCAGTCACCATAAGAGAAGCACACAATGTGACTGGAGTTTAAACCAAGGAAAGATCACTTTCAGAGCAGGAGGAAGTGGTGGTAGTCAAGAACAACTTCATGAAAGAAGATAAGCACACTGATCAATTGAAAGATTGGATAGATGGCACAGCAGATAGAGCACCAAGCTTGGAAGCTGGAAGACTCATCTTCATGCGTTTAGATCCTTCCTGATACTTATTAGCTATGTGATCTTAGGCAAGTCACTTAACTCAGTTTTCCTATATATGCATAATGAGCTGGAAAAGGAAATGACAAACCAGTCCAGTGTCTTTGCCAAGAAAAACCCAAAATGGGGATTATGAAGAGTTGGACACAACTAAAATGACTGAACAACAACAGCCTAGAGGAAAGAAAACAGAGCAGGTATTATAGCTATTTTTAAATATCTAAAGGGCTGACATGTGGAAGAAACATTAATTCTGTTTGGCCCGGAGGGTAGAACCAGGACCAATTGCAAGGAGTCCGATTTAAGATTGATGTAGAGAACTAACAATTAGAATTTCAGACAGAAGTTGGATGATTTCTTGTCAGCTATTGTGGAGTTTTTTTTTTTTTTCTATATTGGTATGTTTATGGCTTGAAATAATTAGCTACCGATATCCTCTCCAATTCTCAAATGCCATAATTATATAGGTGGCAATAGAAATTAAAGAAAAGGAAGAGGAAAGAAGATGACAAAGTGAAAAAAGAAGAGGAAGGGGAAGGTCAGTGAGGAAAGGAAAAGAAAAGGGGAAGAAGAAGAGGAGGGAAGAAAAAATTGGGAGTCTTTGGCCAAGAAAAAAGAGGATTCAAAGATAGGGGGACTGGGATAATTGCACTTGAAAGATCTGTTGAGAAGATAAAATTATTGCTATTTTTGTAACTGAATACAAGTATTCATATACTCATCTTCTGTAGGCCTGTTATTATTGATGTTATTATTAATAGAGTTCTGGTCTTAGACTAAGAAGATCTAGGTATGAATTCTATCTCAGTCATTTACTAGCTGTGTGACTATCTATCTCATTTATAAAATGGGAACAACTCTAGCAACTACCTCACATAGCTTGTAGGAAAGTAAAATGAGATTCTATATATATGTATACACATATATACACATAAACTTGATAAAAGCTCAATGAACATATGAATGTGAGCTATTAAGTCATCTTATCTATTCTCTCTTTCCCCTATCTTAGAGAAAAAGCTGTTATTACTCTTTTTAAGGTACTTATAACCTTGATCCCTATCCATTACTCTATCAATTATTCTCTTTTTCCAGGTTCTGCTTCCTAATGTTTGTGTCTTCCCTCTGAGAATATCTCTAATTTATTATTTGTTTGCCCCATTATACCGCAAGCTCCTTGAGAACCCGAAGCCATTATTACCTTTTGGTATGCCCCACTCTCCAATGTTTAGCACATGATAGTTGGTTAATAAACGCCTGTATGTTTGACTTGTTACTAACTTGTCTGGTGCAGGTGCATCTTGATTTGAATTGACTTCCTTCTTTCCTTTCCTATTTGCCTATAGATACCCTTAGGTTTCTTGTACCCTAAAAAAGACTCCTTTTTATTTTAATGTTTTCTAAAGTTATTGCCCTGTCTCATAATCTCCCATGTAGTCACAGCCAAATTTCTCCAATGAATAATTCGACCTCACAGCCTCCATTTCCTCACCACCTTACCACTCAAACATTCCCTCTCTTCCATCTATTTGATTTTCTTCTCATTGCTCTCTACTGAAATTTCTGTCTCTGAGGTCACTGATGATCTAAGTTGTGTGATTTTTTCTTAGGATTCATCCTTTTTGAATTTTCTGTAACATCTGGAGTTAAATGACTTGCTCAGGGTTACTCAACTAGCTGGTAAGTGTCTCAAGGCAAATTTGAACTCAGGTCCTCCTGATTCCAGGACACCTAATTGTGTCCCTCTCCCCTCAATCCCATTCTTCTTAATATTCTCTCTTCCCATGACTGCTGTGACTGCTCTCTCTCATGGTTCCTCTGTTTCACCTCTAAAGGCTCCTTCATTTTCTCCATTTCCAGCTTTTCTTTCCCTTTATTTCTTTGATGTAAATACATGTGTCCATAATGCTTTACTTTGTAAAGCTCTGTCTTCTCATTTCTCCAGTGTCTCTTTTGGTGATCTCATCTTTTCCAATACTATGAATGATTGTTTGGAAAACAGAACCTTCTTAGATGTCTTTATTCCACTTCTTTTATGTCTGTTCATAACCATAAGATAGATGAACAGTTGCTTTTCTTTTTACATATGGTTGTCTGCTAAATCCTTTATCTAAAAAACACTGTGGGGGTTTTAATGGTCTACAGGTTTAATATGAGTTAAGGGTGTCATGTAGATTTCAGAAAAGCTAATGTGACCTTAGGCTATACTGCAAAAAAAATCAGAGGCTCAAATGAAGAATATAAATGAAGAAGATCTCCCTATCTCCAGACATTAGCTAGACGATAATGACTAGTTTTACATGACATATTTTTGGAGAGACATTTACAAGAATAGTGAAATGCTTGGAAAGAAAAGGAGGCTTAGGGATGTGAGAGTTCTTTTCAGACCTTCCTAACAACTAGAGCTATTCAACAACAGAGTAGGTTTTATCTTAAAGTTATGAGTTGTATCCCAGGAAGTAATCAAACATACATTAATGATATTGAGGTTTTGTGTTTCCAGAGTTATGACTTATCATCATTTTTAGACTCTATTTCCTAATTTCTGACTACATCAGAATTTCTGTGCTAAATTAATACCATACGTGGTACCCTGAATGACAGAAACACTCATGACCACCTATGAGTCAAATCTCTTTCCTTATTCATCTGTGGAAAAGCAAAATATCTCCCAGGGGAAAAGATCCTTTAGGTAATGAAATACATTTAAATCCCAGCCTTTGGTAAAGAATGCCATGTATATTCTTATCTGCATAAATACTTTTATCCTGTGCCTCAGGAAAGAGGCAAGGGAGAAATACTGATCCCTGCCAACCGCATCAGTCTTCTTGAGAAGGAGCTATAACTATATCACAAAAAGCATATGTTTAGACTCAAACTAGACAATTCAGAAAGCACTAATCAAGCATTTCTATCACTGAACTTTTAGTCTAGTCTTCAAATGTTCATCTACTACTGTCATAATCTGGGCAGTCAATTCCCCCTACCACCTTGAAATATTCTTCTGTTTTCATGACTATTTACCAATGGATTTTTCTATGACTATTTACCAGTGGATTTCTTTCTTTGCTCTTTTCCCTTTTCAGTATCTCTGTTAAGGGTTTGTTTTATCTGTTTGGTTGTATAAGTGAAAGGATATCTTTCAGTTACACAGCCTCAAAAAATCTCCATATTTTCCTGATTGGTTCTGGTATTCATGGATGCTACAGAAAGAGCTTTCGTTTCAAAAATCTTGATATAAATGCCAACATGAAACCCAATATCAATTAGAAGATAAAGTACAAAAATATGTAATAGGAAAAGATGTGCTACTGGAATTTTATGGCTTTGTGTTTACTGAAATATTATAGTTAGGATAAATTATCCTTTTGAATTTCTATTCTTAATATTTTAACAAAGATAAAAAATTAATGATAATGCCTTTCCTCTGAAAATATCCTCTCTGTATATGTGTACATGTGTATGTGTGTGTGTATGTATATATGTCTAAATATGTATGTGTATATATGTGTATTTTGTGTATGTATGTGCATACATGTATATATTATATAACTGTTTGTATGTTGTTTCCCCCAATCAATTGTGAGCTCTTTAAGGGCAGGGAGTTTCTTTTACTGGGGAATGGTACTCATTCCATTGAGTACTCAGCCCAATGGTAAATAGTTGGTGCTTAATATATATATATATATATGGTCCGACATGATCTTGCTTCCAAAAGTTATGACAGTGGAAGTTTCTACTATGGGGAAAACTCATAAAAGCACAGGGGGCTAATTTATAGTTACTATCTTGGAAGGGATCATAGAAAGAAAGAGAAAATAGGATTCTAGAGATAGGAAAGAAGCTAAAATTTTCTATTAAAATGCTATGATTTTCAAAATGAGAAAGCTAAGGCCCAGAAAAGGGAAAAGAGGCAGTGCTGGGATTTGAGCTTCTACTGTAAATCCAATGTTCTTTCCGCTGTGCCTTATTGTTTCCCTCCATCTTTTAGCTTCCACAGGACCATTACTTAAAAGAAGTTGGACTGCATATGAAAGAAACCAGTCTATTGTCAATTCACAGCATTACTCATAAACTTTTAAAAGACCTACATTTTTTTTCTTTTTATGACTGACCCTCATTAACATCTCTATCTCCTATCTCTGACATTGGTAGGTATTGTAGGATTAATAAAATTTATGTAACTGATAAATACAGATAGGCTGATAGATCAAATGAGATAGTCTATGTAAAGCACTCTGCAAATTTAAACATACACACACACACACATAAACGTCAGGCATTCTATCCTATTTTATTCAAACACTGGCGTCAATCTCCAAGGAAGAGTCAGATCTTAAATTCTTCCAGGGTTCAGCAGGGCTGGGTGTTTGATGGCTGTTGGGCTTTTCACAGCCCCTGTGGGAAGTAGGATAGTAAAATAAAAGAGCTGTAGGTTATATCTCTGTCACTAACTTGCCAGGTGTTCTTGGGCAAATTCCTTCCCTATTCTGAACTTCAGCTTTTCTCTCTCTAAATGAGGGAATTGAACTATACAATTGCTTTTTTCAATATTCAGTTCAAATCCCATTTTCTTCAAGAGACCTTTCTCAGTCCTTTCAGCTGCTAGTGCCTTCTCTCTGAGAGTATTTTCCATGTACCCTGTGCGCATCCTGTACTATTTCCTTGTTTGTGTATTGTTTCAACCATTAGAATGTAAGCTTCTTGAGGACAGGCCACACATATTTTTCTTTCTTCTTCTTCGTGTGTGTGTATGTGTCCAATGATTAGCACTGTTCCTTGGTCATGGGAGGTACTTAATAAATGTTTATTGCCTGTCTGACATATAATAAGTTCTTTAAAAATGCTTATTGACTGACTCACTAAGGACCCTTCCATTTAGCTCTTAGTCAAAGATCCTTCGGTTGCATATGCATGGTGTTTGATGATAGCCATTTTCATGTCCAGGGGGTGGGTGGGCAGCATAAAGAGAGGAAACATTTTCTGACTCTGGGATATGGCCGTGGAGAATAACACATATTGCTGCGGAGGAGAGGCAGCGTCATACATCACGGAGAAAGAGCTCTCTAAAGGGAGCTAACTCTAAGATGGCAGAAACAAAAGCAGGGAATAAACGATGAAAGTGTATTTCAAAAGTAAAAGAAAAACAACAAACAAGACAAACGGTGAAAGCTGCTGGCAGCCTAAGAAAACACAGGTTCACATGGAAAATAATCCTCGTTGGGAGGGGATGGGAACTCCTGCCGCACCACACAAGGCATGCTGAAGAAAAGCCGGCCCCAGCTAGGTACTTACAAGTAATAGGAGTAGGAATATGCATTTCTTCTATATATTGATGGGCAGTCAGATGAAGAAAATGTCCAAAAGGGGGAGAAAGAAAACAAACAAACAATAATTAGACTTTGATGAAATCATGTTCCTTAGAAATGTACACAGTATTTTACCATCCCTAACATGAATGAAGTACCGCATTCTCTTGGAGTCCCTCTGGGAATCTCGAGTCAGCACTCTTTGAATCTCTTCCCCAAAATGCAGCTAGACAAAGAGTTGTGAGAGAGGAAGAAGGCCTTTAAATCTAGAATTAGGTCATGGAGATTCTAGTTCCAGATCTGCCACTAATTTGCATTGGGAATTCAGGTAAGTCTCTCTTTTCTGTGTCTCAATTTCCTCATCTGTAAAATGGGAATGTTGTACAGTAGCTACAATTCCTTTCAGTTCTGATGTAGAATGTTCTAAGGTCCGTTCTTGCTCTGATAAACTATGCTCTAAGAACTAAATGTTCTTCCATATCTAGCACCATACAATTCTAATGGAACATCACTATTAACTGTAGTTCATCTTTAGGACTCTTTCCCTGAACCTTTGTGACAGGATTATTCTTATAGCAGTACTTTAGTTCTGTGGATTCTATCTTTCTCTCTCTAATTCTCATGTTTTCCAGTTTCATACTCTTTTTCTTCCTCTAACTGATTATATTGGCTTAATAGAATTTGTCACTGAGGAAAAATAACATCATTGTTTCTCCTGCTAGGTCCCAAGTAAGATCACAATGTTATTGTGCAACTCTATTGGAAAATAGCTCTTCCTTATTCCCTAATGAGATGACTTCATTTAAACTTCCTTCCCTATAAGGCAAGCCTGCTTTGTATTAATTCCTTTGAGGTAAAGAGAAAATGACCTTTGAATAACCTTCATCTCAAAAGGGAAAACTAAGCTGCTGCTTCTGGAGTTTGGGGAATGAAAACCCCCATTTTGTTGGGAAATGCATACACAAGTTCCATGGTGTCTTTGGATCTCAGCATAGGAAAGGCCATCAAGATACCCTCAAGCCTAAAACCTTCCCTTCACAGGTGAAGAAGCCAAAGAATAAAACAGAATATTATTTGTGCAGTGGATTAGTGGCAGAACTGGGACTAGAATCCAAATTCTCTGACGAGGTCCAGGGCTAATTAGTCACTAGTTAATTCAGCATTCTACTTTTAGTTGGCAGATTGTTTTTTGACCTTGAGATGTTCTATTTGAAACTGAGATTGATCCAGTTAAGATGAATCCAGTTGACTTTAAATATCAATAACCATGATATCCCCATATAGCATATGGGGTTAGAATGGTATATATTACACTAAGAACAAAGGCAAAGAATCTACTAAACAAAATCGTCCATTTGTTTATGAAAAAAGAAGTACAATTTTACATATAACCAACTACATACATGACAGGTACTACACCAGACACTGGGGATACCGAGATACAAAACGTCATAATTGTTCTTGCCTTTGAGTTTTCACAAACACTTGGCAGCAATGGGAGAATGGGAATGCATTCATGTAGCTAAGGAAATATTACAAATTAAATAAAATAGATATACAGGGGGCAAAGTGCGAGCAGTTTGTGAGGATTAGAACACTACTGCTAGAGGATCACATGTTTGAGCTGAGTCTTAAAAGGTAAGAAGTATCGTCTACGAGGTTGAGATGAAGGAATTTATTCATTCCAGATATAGAAGAGATAGGCTGTATAAAGATTCTTCAAACTGGCATTCAAAATATTTTTTAAATAGTGCCAGGTCTCCCTCTTCTCTTTTATCTTCTATCCTTCTAGTGCTCTGCCCAAATAGTCCTTAAATAGGTCTCACTCTTCTATCATGATGGGGCTCCACTGTTTCCTCACTTGGAATGCCCTAATTTACTGTTGTTAAATCTCTCTCCATCTTTTCCATCCTGTAAGGCTCAGTTGAAACTCTAGTTTCCTTCAAAACACAATTCCAATATTACCTTTTGGAGCCTTTTCTGATTTGCTAATGCTAATGCCTTCCTCCCTAAAATCCCTCTCCCTCTTTTTGCATTGGTTGTATATGTTACCTTTCTCAATAGAAAATATAACTTGCTATAGAATAGGGACTTTTCCATTTTTTCTTTATTTTCTAAGTGGATAGCACAGTGCCTGGCAAATACAAGACCTTTAATGAATGCTTGTTGATTGGCTGATTAAAATGTCACCTCCTCCAAGAAGATATCTGTGAATCTTCCTTTTAGGAAATGATCTCTTCCTCCTTGTCATTCACATGACACAGTGTCTATGCTTCCCTTGTCATGTTCAGACATGTATTATGGTTATCTCTGCACCTGTCATCTTGCCAAGTAGAATGCAAGCTCCTTGAAGACAGGGATCATGCTTATTCATCACTGTACCTCCTTCAGTCCCTAACACAGTTTCCTAAGGAGAGCAGGTGCTCAGGAAACGTTTGTGAGATTTAATTGAATGCAAGAGGTCTTGCCGACGCTGGGTGAGCAGAACTTGGTTGCCACCTGTTTCTAACACAGATTTTCTGCAGAGGGAGCAATCAGGCCACCGCCCTGTTGGCAAACGTTTCTCCCAGAAATGTGTCCATTCTGCCAAACTTGTTAAAGTGGGGGCACATGGAGGACTCTCAGCAGAGGGCAGACGACAGGATGTTTTCAGTTTAATCTGGAAAAATTATTTTTGCCAGATGGAGGCAAGAAAATGAGCATCCAAAGACGCAGCACTAAGTGATTAAGCTTATCCTGCCAATCCCAGATAACAAAACCACAGATGGGAATGAGCACCGACCTCTCAGAGACGCCCACATCCCAAACAGACATAGACATCCCAAATATGTCCAGACCCCAAACACATCTCTCTATGCCCACAGTACATACAGTTATGTCAGACACACATGGTGATCCCCAACAGAATACCCCAACCACAGAGATGAATGATCTAAAACATACGAATACACTAGGTCCCCAAAACAAATACCCAGGGTCACAGAGATCCAGAGCTAGAAGGAACCTTAGAGGCCATCTTTTTTTAAACATATGAGGAAGGAATTTAATGACTTGCTCAAGGTCACATATTCCATAAAGAGGGAATGCTTTTGTAGCATATCCCACACTTGCCCCAAGGACACAAGAGCCCTGGCTTTGGAATCAGAGGATTGGGTGGATTCACATGTCATCCTTGATGCTTTTTACCTGTGTGGTCTTGACCCAGCCATTTAATATCTCTAGACCCCAGTTTCCTCATCTGGAAAAAATGGGTTTGGATTAGATGGATCCTGAGGGTTCTACTGGCTCTAGAACTACTATCCTATGGCTCATATCCATGCCACAAATATATTACAAAACATTCTACCTCCCCAAACATATGCTGACCCCTCCTAATATTCAATGATTTTTCCCAAATATTTCAACTCCCAAGTCATACCTATTACTCTGACCTACTATACTCTAAAATATATCTGTACCCCCAATAACATTCCAAAGAGCCCTCCTAGAAACTTGCAGTTATAACTCATACCTCAAACCCATCTTGATACTCTAAATATATATCAATTCCCTCCAAACACACACATACGCACACATATACACACATACACATACACACAAACAGATATCTTAAAAGAACTTTCTTAGTTAAAATAAAAGCTGTTGCCAGATAATTTTATGACATCAGTTATGATAAGACTTAAAATTCTTGTAGCTTTTCTTTTGTTAGTGATAAATAAATTCTAAGTATTAAAATGTTCGAAATTAGGAACTAAGAACTTTGATATTTCAAAGTTAGGGCAGAGTCAATAACATCAAAAAGAGAAAAGTTTTTTTTTTTCTTTTTTGGATTCCTCAACATTCCCATTCTGATGACAAACGACAGCTTCATTCTGGGTATGCCATAGGCTGTGTAGTTGATCTGTCACTTGCATTTTTTCAGCCTTTTTGAAGAAAAGGTAAAAATCTTATCTATGCATTCCCTTAACAAGAGACCTAAAATAGCTTATCACCTAAAGTCAAAGAACAACCACAGGTAGATCACACTATTTAAAGTTTTTGTTGGATGACTGAACATTAGGGAAAAACAGGGATGCACTCCATATGTAGGCTGACTCCAGTACTTAGAAACAGCCATGTCCAGGACTTAGTGCCTGAAACATAAAAGTCACTTAATGTTTACTGATGGACTGACTACCTGAACCCACACAGATACAGCTGTGTGATCTTGGCAGTTAGATCCTGACTGACTGACAATCATTAGAAACTCAGAGGCCTCATTAATGTCAGAGAGAAAGCATTTTTCACAAAGTTGCTGAGTGACCAGAACTTTTTTTTTTTTACTCTAATTAGGTGAGCCTTGTGAACTCTTTTTTCTAAGTTCAAAAGTGAAGATATCAAAGTTATCATGATTAATTTCTACTTGTGTTTCTTTTGGTTCTTAACTCAGTTCAGAGGATGTCAGGAGTTTGCCAAAGTGAAGTGAATTGAGTTTTTGGTAGAGAATAGTCCAAGTTAATTTTCAAAGATGCCAGATCACAGAGTAGGGGAAGGAGGAGGAGACTCTTGCACTCTCCTCCTGGTCAATGCCCACTATATCTGACAGGTACAAACAAAGGTTTGGAGAATATTTCAGACTCCCAAATATTCCCAGTCCCAGACTAGAAGGCTTGCGCCTGCTGTGGGCTCCAAAAAAATGAGTTGGGAGTTGGAGGTGGGGATGGGCAGACTAGGTATCATCTGCCTATAACATGCAGAGCAAGGCTAGTGAGCCAAGACTGATCTGGGAATTACCAGCAGCCTGCAAAGATGCCCTGGACTTTAAGTAAACATCTTTTTGGTACACTGTAATACATTGCAGGGAGTTGCACTTGAGAGCAAACCAAGTAGAATTTCTGGTAGAGTTTCCCAAGTTTTTCAAGGGCAAATTTGAACTAAGAAGAATAACAACCCTGAATAAATGAAGTCTCTGTGTGACCATGGACTAATAACTTTATGCCTTTGGGCCTCAAGTTCCTCTTCCATAAAACAGGGATAGTAAAATTATCACAGGGTTGATGTGAGAAAAGTGCTTTGTAAACTTTAAGGAGCTATAGAAAAGCAAATTGTTACCAAGAAAGAGAAGAAAAGAGAGAGAGGAGAGGAACAGAAAGAAGAACAGAGAGAATGAAGTGAGAAAAAATAGTGAAAGGAAAAGAAGAAGAGGATAAGGAACAAAAAGAACTTTTATAAAGCTCCTACTATGTGCCAGGCACAGTGTTAAGCACTTTACAAATACCTCATTTGATCACAACATTATCATTTCCACTTTATAATTAAGAAAACTGAGAAAGATAGAAGCAGAGTGACATGGCCAAGATCACACAGTGAATGTGTGATATATTCCTGATCATGGGCCTAAAGCTCTATCAGTGGATAGATCAATGTCATCCACTAAATGATTAATGTTGTATCAATGTTCCCTTTTGTAGCTAAAAAGTCACACACTTCATTTGTCTTTAAGAGTGATCTCAGATTACTCTACAGGCTCTCAGACATCTGTGACATTGGTTAATCAGGTTTCAAAATGACCCATATTGAGAGGATCACATATGAATCACCAGTGACTACAGAACAGATGATCTGAAAGGCCAAGAAAGGTTTATCTTTTAATATTCCCATGGGGGAATCAAATGTCCTAATTTTGTAGAGAGGAAAACTGAGGTCTAGACCTGTATCATGAAGCTAGAAAAGCAGCAGAGTTGAATCAGAGCCTTACCCATTGGCTCTCCTCAAGGGATCCTCCATAGCCCACAAAGGTTTCCACTGAATAGTGAGCTTTACTCATCAAGTGACCTTTAGGTAGGTTATTTAACTTCTCTGAATTACAGTTTCTGCTATAAATATAATTTATCTGGCATATACAGTCTCTTTCCTCCTTTCCCCTCAATAGAAACTAAAACTTGCATTTTATTTCATATTAAAGGAAAAAATAAGAACTTGAGCTATAATTTTATCATTATAGGAAGCTCCTATGTTGAGCACTCCTTCCAACACAAGTGGGAACCTCTTCTGCATTTATAGTCATAGAGAGTTGAGAAGGTAAATGACTTGCTTAGGGTCATCCAGCCAGTATTTCAGAAATAGAAATTGAACCTAGGGTAGTTTTTCTATCCACTAGTCACACTGCTTCTTACTTCAATTAATATTTGCTATTGATAGTTTGCCCAGTAAAAATGGATAGTTGTGGGACCAAATGAATGACCTGGGCAACTATTCTTGAGGCTTTAAATTTATTTGTTAAATATTAACATATTTATTGTCATTATAAATATATATATATTATACATATTAAATATATATATATGAAATTGCTATAAAAAAAAAACCTAACTACTTTCTGTCTTGGAGTTTACAGGATCAAATGAATGACCTGAGTAACTATTCTTTAGGCCTGCCAAGAATGCTGTCAACTTCAATTTTGGGCTCTGTGATCTCCAGAACAACACTTATATGGTACATCCAAAAGCACAAGGTGGCTGTCATCTTAAGCAAGTCACATCTCTCCTTTGAAATTTATATTCATATTGACAAAATGAAAGTATGGAGTAGATAATCTTTCTAAAGTCCTTTGAGCTCTAAACTGTATGATCCAGAGATTGTGTGGTGATCTGATCAATTTCTTTATAATGGATAACTAATCTTGCTAGGAAAATGATCCAGTTGTGAAAATCAGTGCAAGGCAGATTTTCACTTGAATGAGAAAATGAAAAAGAAATGAAATTTTAAAAATGAAAATTAAAAAACCACAACAACCCAAACTTCCTAATAATCAGTGCTGTCTAATGAAATGAGATGTCCCATAAGGGCATAAACTTTAATCACTGCAAGTCTTCACACAGAGGCTGAACCAGCACACATAGAGTAAGCTTGCAGAAAAAACACATTCTTTAGACAAGGGCTTGAAACAGATGGGTCCCATGGTCCCTACCTACTCTGAGTTTCCAGATTCATGAACTGAATGGCTATCTGAGCTGAGCCAAGTAGAAATGAGCTGTCGGATCCCTAATTATCAGGAAGCTTACCTTCTCTTGATCGTGAGCATGGCACCCAGGAGGATAATGACAAACATCAGGAGCCCGGCGATCACTCCGGCCATTTTCACTGTATTATCCACCTGTTTCTCAGGTTCCACAGCATTGGAATTCTGTGTGGATGCTCCTTCAAAGGAGGGGAGGGGGGAAAGACAGACAGTTTGTAAATAATGCTTATGAGTGATGTGCAAGCATCTTGAAACATACCAAGGTAAAGATATTTGACACTTTAGAATGGATAAAATGATCCATCAGGCTGTAGCCCATCTAAAGAGGTCTCCACCAAATGCTCTCTAAGACTATCCTAGAGCAGAGGTTTTGGGCTATATATGGCCCATAACACTCCCAAGCATGGCTCAAACCAGATTAAAATGTAATTGTGAAGCATTAACAAAATAAAAACACAACAAAACATAGGTAACACTGTATTTTAAAATTAAGAAAATATATGGCCAGCATATGAGCAGGGATTCTTATATACAGTTTAATAGACCCTGTTTCCATGTAGTATGACCCCAGAACCAGAGGGTATGGATCTTACTATAGGAAAATATCTGATATGGGGGCAGTAGTCTGGAGACTTGGCTTGTAATTTAAATGAAGGTACAATCTCTCTTTTTTAAATGTAAAGTTATGATTCTACTATTACTAAGTTTTGTGACCAAATTATTTTACCTGAGCATAATTTTATGATCTGTAAAATGGGGATAACACAAATACTTGACCCAGTTCTGCCAAAATATTGTAATAAGAATTAAATGAGAAAGTCTTTTGGAAATCCTGTAAAGCATGGGGCTGCTATTGTTATCATTGCTATTATTACTGTCATTTTATTGTATTTTTGACTCGGACCTGTGATTTCACTGCCAGTAAGGAAACTCCTTCCAATATATAATGGTAACAAATCGGCAGTTTATGCTCTTAGAGAGTTTTCTGGGAACACTGCAGTATTAACTGACTTGCCCAGGTTTACAGGATTGTTACATATCTAAGAAACAGCATAGCATATTGAGTAAAATATTAGTGTAGATTCAGCAAGATCTGGATTCAAATTCTACCCCTGACATTTACTAGCTGTATGACCCTGGACAAGCCACTTGATCATATGTCTGTTTTGGGTAACTCCTTCAGAGGTAATAAGCTATAGATATGTTCAAGCTCCATTAGTGGAGGGAATTCACAAGGAAAGAATATTTCTTGCTGATGAAATCTTTGATCTCTCCCATACAGGTATGATACATATATTTCTTGTTATAGAACCATAATTGGCATTTTTGCCCAAGAAAAAAGGCTAAATTGATATGGTGGGAAAAGCACTGGATTAGGGATTGAGAGAATAAACTCTCTCCTTCAAGGTTCTACCAGCAAGTAGATGTGTTCCCTAGCAAGGTACCTTTGTTTGCTTCATTATAAATAGGTATGACTAGATGACTTCTATGATCCCTTTCAGAATTAATGTTTCATGATTCTATGATTTTAACTAGAAAGAAACATAAAGCTGACAGATTTGGGCTAATAGATTGAGAAACACTGTAGGATCTGTGTGTATTCCTCAACCTCCACGACTTATAAGGAAACATCTGAGATGTCCTTCCCTTTTCCAAAAGGAACTTGGATTAAGCCAGGGGAGTGTGGACAGAGGTATTGACCAAACTGAGGATGACTTGATGTGAGACAAGTAGGTAGTCCAGAGAAAAGAGGACTGAACCTAGTGTAAAAAACTCTTAAGTTCAAATCCAGCCTCATACACTTACTAGATGAATGACCTTTCTCTGCCTCAGTTTCCTCAGCTGTAAAATGTTGATACGAATATTTCTCTTCCAGGTCTGTTGTGAGGTTCAAATGAGATTTTTGTAAGGCACTTAGCTTAAAATACGTGCTTAAAATAAATAAATTCTCATGTCATTTCTTTCTTTCCTGGTGGTCAGAGCAAGAAGAGCTAAAATCTTTTTGGACTCAATCCCATATACAAAGACAAGAAAGCTGCTACAATCTGTGCTTCAAAGACCTTTAGAAATCCCTTCCCTTCTAACTCACCTTTGACTTACTTAAACTGCAGCCTGAACTTAAAATAGAATTCTGGGCTCATCCCTGAGCAAAGGGTTTCAGATGGTTGCGTCCTGTCAGTTCCATTATTCACTAGCTGGGTGACCTTGGGGAAGCTGTCAACCAACAGTGTAGGCTTAGTTTCCTTTATTGGCAAAATGGCTCGAGTTGAGCAAATGCCTTAAGAACTTCAGGAAACTAGAGTATCTTTAGTGTATCTTAGATGCCCACTTTTGACTCCTAGGCAGGCCATTTTCTTGGATTTCAAATGAAGTTCTGTTACAAATATGTAAATAAATAAGGTGATTATGATGATGGAGTGGTGGAAACAAAAGTACTGATTTTAATTTCTGATCACTGTGAAAAAATGGGACATCTCCCCCTTAAAAATTCAGGTAGGGATCCACTGGCAAAACTCCTTACTGACTTTCAGTACTAGTCACTAAGAGTTACAGTTGAACTTGGGGCTTTTAAGCTTTTTGTCAAACAAAACAACAAATAGATTCTTCATTTTGATTTTCTATATTGATGCTGGAAGCAGGAATTTGTAGTAGATTTATTTTGATTTGTTCTGTTTCTGCTTTCTATATTCACAAACTGTATTACTTTCAAAGCCTTGATATGAAAGTATCGCTTTATTCTATCAAGAATATGAACCAGTTCCATTCTTTACTAATGGGTTATCTAGTGATTTTGTCCCAAGGGAGTATGCTTTAGAAACTAAGTGAATTTAGGGTTGACTTGCTTATGCCATAGAAAGGCTATATGATAGCTAAGTAGTGTAGTAACTAGAGCACCCATCCTAGAGTTAGGGAGGCCCAAGTTCAAATTTGATTTCAGACACTTACTGGGCAAGTCACAACTTCTGTTTACTTTAGTTTCCTCATCTGAACAACAGAGATGATAATCGTATTGACCTCTCAAGGTTGTTGTAAAGATCAAATAAGAAAAAATTGTAAAGTACTTAGGACAGCACCTGGTATAATATAAACTCTCTATAAATATTAACTACTATTATTACAACAGTGATAAAATTCTCATAATTAAGAAATCTGGGTTCAAATCTTGTCCTACCATTTACTAGATGTATGGGCTCAAATACTTTCCTTTAGCTTTTTGGATTTTTGATATCTTCTTCATAGGGGGAAAACATTTTTGGGTAAAATTTGTATTTCTGTTTGAGTATGTTTCCAGTGTTCTGGGAATTCACTTCCAAATGAGATTAAAAAAAAAAAAAACCTGATTCCTGAAAAAATGGGAATATTCTATTTCCCTATCCTAGGTTCTATCCAGCTCTCCTCAGGAACTAATCCAAGGCCTGGTACTCTATCCACTCCAAAATCCCTTCTTATTCTAATGTTCTATGATACATTACCTCTACTCCATTCCTATCTCCCCCATATAGTGACAATGCCCTTGAAATCACCCTGGGCTCTATTAGATGACCTTTAACAGTATCTTGTTAAAATCAGGCTTCTATGTTACTTGAAGGCTTCCTCCACAGACTCATCCCTTCCCTTTCCATCTACCCTTTATGCATAGTCTTCTTTTGTTAGAATATAAACTTCATGAGGCTAGAGATTGTCTGACTTATTTGTATTTGCATTCATAGCTCTTAGAATAGTATTTGGCACACAATAACCACTTAACAATTGTTCTATCTGTCTTCTGTCTAGTGAGTACAATGGTACCAGGAGCTTGCAAGCACTTAAAATGTAGTTTTTTTCTTATAGCATGTGAATGGAAGGACAGGAACAGTTTTCAATATAGCATCTTTAACTTCACTAATGTAGAAATGGTTTTTATCAACCTTACATCTGTATAACTTAATAGAACTAATAAAAAAAAATTGGCAACAAGGGAGTAATGATTCAATCTCAAGGTGCTGTCACTGGCTATAGCCCTAGTCTTCAGTTTTAAGTTCAGAGAATTTTCCCTGTAAATATGAGCAATAAAAAAATAGGAGTCATAGATAAAGAACCTTTAATTGCAATTGATAAAATCAAGTAAATTTCCCTGGATACATACTTCACTAGCTTCTGATAATTACTGAAAGTAAAGAAAAGGAACCAGCTGTTTGAGACACAATGCCTTAAGTAAAGCTCTTGGAGTCCCACAGTCAATTCTCCCTTAACCAAGGACATATTATCCCATGTGGCTTAACTGAAGCAAATCTTGCTTTCAAGTTGGACAGTTCACCCCCTAATCTACTTAATTACCTTCTTTGTAGATATCCCTCCTTCTTTCCATTTTTACTTTTCTGTTGCACCCAGTAGGGGAGATCATTGAAATCTAAGTACCAACTTACCACCATCTAGTCTCCACAGGAGGTTTCAAGGACAGCAACTCTGTTTAAGATCATGCTTTGTATATTCTGCTGGGAGGAGCTAGGCAGAGCTCAGGATGAAAAAAAAAAAAAAAAAAAACCTGGATATTGTCATTTCCTCTCCCCACCAGGAATCAGGTCTTATTTTTTTAATCTTGTTGGAAATGAATTCCCAGACTGCTGGACATACATTCAAAAAGAAGTGTAAAAGCTACACAAAATCCAAATGATTTAGGGATTATCTACCCTTGTGAATTGTTTATACTTCTGCTTTATCATAGCACTTAAGGTGCTGACAGATTATGGAGGCACATAAGAATTGTTAACCTAAGTCAGACCCATAGTCCATCTGCCCCAGGATTTGGTTTAACATGATGACTAGAAATATTAACAAAGTCCCAGGCCATCAGAACATGGGGCTACCCTTCAGTCCTGAGAGAAGTACGTGTAAGATAAGAGAACACTATTTCACATGAGTAAGAAACCAAAGCACTAAGCCTCCACCATCATCTTTACTCCAAATGAGGTTTCAAGAATAATCAACTTTGCTTAGGATGATACTACACTTTTTGTTTTAAACAGTTGAATGTCCAACAGATATAGCTCATAATGAAACCACATGGAAGGCTTCTAAATCAATCATTTGTTAAGCACTAGTCTAGTGTTATTAAATACTTGTACTAGGCACTAGGGATACAGAGATAAAAATGACACACTTCCTATACTCATATTTCTAAGTAGTAAGTAGAACAAGTAATAATTTACTTGACTTAAATCATCATGCTGAAGAAATATCTTTGAACCAAAACTTCAGTTTTATTCAATACCAAATGTCTAGAAAATCCTGCCACTAGCTAAGGCTTTTCAAGGGTAATAATCCCAATTCTATGTGGGGATCATTTGCAACGATAAAGCTCACTGTATAAGTCTGATATTTTTCTACTTACACTTGAAATCCTAGTGCTTTGGGATTATTTAAATTACTCCATAAACTCTAGCAAAAGAAATATCCAGTAATACTGAGGAACCAGTTGTGTGGTATAGAAAGAAAAAAGCTGCATTTTTAATCTGAGAATGTGGTTTCAATCTCAGTTTTGGGATTAGTTTAGGGCAGATAGATGGCACAGTCGATATAGTTCTGGGACAGGAGTCAGGAAGACTCATTTTCTTGATCTGTCTGGCTTCAGATACTAATTAGCTGTGTGACTGGGCAAATCACTTCACCCCATTTGTCTCATTTTCCTCACCTGTAAGATGATCTGGAAAAGGAAATGGCAAACTACTCCAGTATCTTTGCCAAGAGAACTTCAAAATGGGTCATGAGGATACAGACATGACTGAAATAAGTGAACAATGACCCTAGTGACATTGGACAAGCTACCTAACCTGTTCCTAACTCGGTTTATGCATGTATAAAATAGAAAGTCTCTTATGAACTCTGATCAATGCAATGACTAACCACAATTCCATATGAATGATAAAGAATGCTATCCATCTCCTAGTAGAGAGTTAATGGACTCAAGATACAGAATGAGGCATTTATTTTTAAACAAAATCAATATAGAAATTTGGACTTAGTCTATTTGTTATAAGAACTTTGTATTTTCTTTTTTTAAGGGAGAGGATGGGGAGATTAAAGAAGGATAGGAATAACATAGCTAAATTTTTAAAAAAGTAATAAAAGCGATCTTTTCCCCTAAAAATACAGAGACAAAAACAGAACAAAGACCTGAAAGATGGTCAGATAAGCAGGTCAGTTTTGTAAACCATAAATTGAAATAATTATATACTTTAAAAAGAAATGTAAGCTGTAAATACATAATACAGACCTGTAGTTTCTGTTTTACTATGTGTATACAAAGAACCATTCTAGTTGGCATTTGTTAAGTTCAGAGTAAATACAGATATTAGTCTTAGCAGAAGGAAGGAAGGAAGGAAGAAAGAATGGAAGGAAGGAGAAAAGGAAGGTAGAAAAAAGGAAGGAAGGCTGGAGAAAAGAAAGGATAGAAGAGAGGGAGGGAGGGTGATAGGAAGGAAGAAAAGAGGAAGGGAGAGAAAGAAAGGAAGTTGAAAAAGAAGAAGAAAACGAAGGAGGAAGGGAAGGGAATAGTTAAAGAAAGGAAAAGATGCCATGAGAAGAAGAAAGAAAGGAGCAAGGGAAGGATAAAGCAAAGAAAAGAAGGAAGGAAAAAAGGGAAGGAGGAAGGAGGTTAGATAGATCACTTTTAAGGTTCCTTAAAGAACCTTAGATTTAAAGCTATGATCTTGTAAATCAGATCCTCTTTCTTGTCTTGGAACTGAGGTAACCAAAAAGTCTTTAAAAGAGGAATACCATTTATGGATTATTTGAAAATACCATGGACATTCAAGCAAAAGTTTTTTTTTCCTCCCAGCTTGACTTGTAATTCAAAGAGCTATCTTTACCAGTATATCTGTCTTTACTGAGTAAATTTAATGTGATTTAAAAATCATGTTTCTGTAAATTGGGTGATCTTAAATGAGCCAGATAGGATATCTATTTAACAGAACCTTATGTATTAAAATCTTGTTGAAATGAAAATCATATTCCATTCCCTCAAAAAAATGACATGTTTTACAAATCTAGTTTTTCTTTTTTGCATAAGAGATCTCAAAGTATTTTGGAGCCCTCTTATGTCAGTAGCATACATTCCAAAGTGAAATTCTTGACTGCTACCAAAAAATCTTTTGTTGTTTTTTTAGTTCATCTATTATTGGTAGAATTGTGTTTATGGCCATCTATTCTCAGTGAGAGTTTCTCTTAGTCAGGTGACACAATTTGGGGTTCTATCTGAGGCTGGCATTAGCACCCATGGGTTTGTGAGCAAGATGGGTCAGGTTTTGGTGCTGTTCAATCTGGGATTAGGCCTCTGTTTAGGGCCATTACAACAAATAACAAAAAGTGTATATTCATTTAGCACTTTAAGTCTTGCAAAGTTCATTACTTGCATTAGTTCACTGAACAGTCCTGTGAGATTAAGGCTATTATTATCCCTATTTTACAGATGAGGAAATTGAGGTTTAGAAAAGTAATTTTACTCTGTGTCACAAATTTAGGTATTTAATGTTTGGAAGAATTACACATGTTTAACATGTATTGGATTGCTTGCTGTTTAGGGGTGGGCTTGGGGAGAGGGAGAAAGAACAATATTTGGAACACAGGGTTTTGCAAGGGTGAATGTTGAAAACTATCTATACCTGTGTTTCAAGAATAAAAAACTTTATAAAAATTTGTTATTTAGCAAATACCTAAAGCACGATTCAAAATTCAGTCTTCCTGTGTCTCTCTTGCCTCTCTGAATTAAGGTTCAATTTGTGGTGTAGGTTTCAAAGTCAGTATGTAACCAGGTTTTGGGGTGAGGTGAGGGCTTTCTCTGAGTCAGGATCAGGATTCACTCTATGTCTGTGGTCAGGGTTGTTTCAGGCCATTATCAGGGGTCAGTCTTAGTGCCGGGATTCAGTCTATGATCAGGATTTGGGAGTTATTTTGTGTCCAGAGTTGAAAGTTCATTCTATGGCTGAAATAAGGACTCGATATGAAGCCAGGATTAAGAATTAATCTTTGATTAGAGTGAAGAGAGTCAGTTTACAGAAAGGGCTTACTTAGCAAGCAGTCAGAAGCTAAGCGACCTTCCCCCCATGCTGGTGATCAAGCTCCTGACCTTGTCCTCAGTAACATGCAATTATTAGACGATCACAGAAAGCCCTTAGCCTATGCCCTGCCTAACATAGGTGGCGGTCTGATTATAATAATAACATTCATAACAATTAAAGTAATTACCCACAATTCTTAGAAATGATTATGGCACAAACATTCCTAATTATGCTGATTCATTAAATTATTTAAGGACTAGAGAGCAGTGACACCATTGTTGCTATAAAATGCACGAGAGGTTCTTTGCAGTGGTCCTTTTTCCCTCCTCCCTTCCTTGAGTCCTACACACTATTGACCCAGACTGAATCTGCTTGGTGAGTGGAAAATTTAGAGACAACTGAGTAAATTGCACAGCTACTGCCTAAAATCTCATTGGAGAGAAACCCTAAACTTTTTATTGCAAGAATCTGTCTTATTTTCATATCTTCATGGTTTCTTATGGCCAATGAGACTAAAAGTTTCTTTGTAAAAGAGGAGGGAAAGCTCCCCAGGCAGGCTCTGTGGACCAAGGATAGGAGGAAGGCACAGAAATATTACTGTTTGTTTTAGAGGAAGTATCCCCTTCTGCTAAGGCCAGCATATTCCTTTGATTTCATCCCCTCCTTTTCCTGCCAAGAGCTTTCCCATATGCCATTTCTCCTGACTTATATTTACTTCTTCTCTTATTTGTTCTCCTGGAAATGTGTCCATATCTACCCAATGCTTAAATAAACCTTGTGGGAAGTCCCTCAAGCTATCATTCTACATTCTTCTTTCCTTTCATTTCTAATTTTTTTCAGGTGTATTAGCTACTTCCTTGTCTTTAGCATTTCTCAAAACTCTATAATCTAGCTTCCAATTACTATTGTTTCTTGTTGAGTCATATCTGACTCTTTGTGACCCCATGGACCACAACATGCCAATAATATTCACGGAGTTTTCTTGGTAGCGATACTGGAGAGATCTGCCAGTTTCTTTTCCAGCTCATTTTACAGATGAGGAAACTGAGGTAAACAGGGTTAAGTGACCTATCCAGGGTCACATGTCTAGTAAGTATCTGAGGCTGAATATGAATGTGTCTTCCTGACTCCAGGGCCAGCATTCTATTCACTGAGCCATCTACCTGCCTCCTCCAACCCTATTACTGAACTAAAAACATATCTAAATCAGAACGTATTAGTTCCTCCATTAATTTTACTTTTTTACAAACCTCTTTTTTTTTTTGAAAAGTGTCACCATTCTCCTAATAATCCAGATTTATTACTTTAGAGTCATCTTTAATACCTCTTTCTCCCTTCATATCTAACCTAGTATTAAGTTTTGACAGCTTTTTTCTCTATCACATCCCTTATACCTGTCCCATCTTCTCTACTCATACAGGCATCATCCTAATTCAGATCCTTATTACTTCTTCCTTAGACTACTACAATAGACTTCTAATTGTTCTCTGTTTTCTAATACATCCTTTTCCAAGCTGCCAAAATGTCCTTTAGGCATAGGTCTAACCATGCTATTCATCTGCACAAACTCTTTAGTGGTTCCCAACATAAAATCCTTAATTTGACATTTTAAACATCCCCTAATATAATTTCTACTTAATTTTATAGCCTTATTTCATATTACTTTCCTTCATAAATTTTATATTACAATCAAACATTCAATCTCTTGCTTCTGAGAATTTGTCCAAGTTATCTCCCAAGCTCTCTTTTCTCAACATTTCTCAGGATCCTTGTTTTGCTTTAAGGTCCAGCTCCCTGGCCATCTTTTTTTTTTTTTTTTCTTTTCTTTTCCTGGCCATCTTTTAAAAAATTTCCCTGAACACTTTTCCCTTTCCTATTCTTTCCCTTCCTTCACTCTCCCCATCTCTCCTGCCTCCTTTTTTGCCTTCTTTGAAGTCAAGAATTTTTTTTTTTATATATCTTTGGATTCCCTAGTGCCTATAACAAAGCCTTATAAAAAGAAAACTCTTAATAAAGGTTGGCTGAACTAAAATACAAAGATATAGTATAGAAGCAGGTCCTTTAGAGCTCCAGGAAAAATCAAGAAGTGGAATAGCTGAAAGGCAATTTGGCACGTTGGAAGGTAAGTTGCTTTAGACTTAGAAGAAAGCTAGATTTGAATCAGATCTCAAAACATATTTGCAAGGTGTGAAACCACAGGTTAGCTATTTGATCTTTATGGGCCTCACTTATCTCATCTTAAATGTGTTAAATGGGAAAAATAATATTTTTGTATCCATCACAAAGGGATTTTTGTGATTGTTTTTGGAAGAGTGTCAACATTCTCCTGATAACCCAGATTTGTAACTTTAGAGTCATCTTTAATATGTCTTTCTCCCTTCATATCTAATCTAGTATTAAGCTTTGTCAGTGAGGCTCAAAGGAGATGATTTGTGTAAAGCACTCATATAATAATAATAATAATAATGATAATAATAATAATGTCTGATATAGAGCTTTTAACTTTAAAGCTCTATCAGACATTATTATTATTATTATTATTATTATTACTGCAGAGAATGTAGTCAAAGATGTTATTTATAAATACTATTTCAAACCCCAAACTAGAATGTCATAAGCATGGACCCTTCATTCATTGGTTAGGTTAAATGATGGTCAACCTAGACCTCTGTTCTAAAGAAGGGAAGAGGCTGAATGAAGATTGAGAAGAACAGCATTATTTGAGAACATTTACACCTGAGCTTCAATCATTCTATTAGATAAATTCCTGTCATCTATCTCTGAAGCCATGTTATCATTCTTCCTACTTTTTTTTTTTTAACATAGGCCTATATAAAAGTAAAATAGAGTGTCCTCAAGTTCAAATGTAGAATAACTTGCTTCAGGAAGGAAAGAGCTCCTTTTTCATCATTGGAAGTTCTTAAGGAAAAACTGTATGAACTTATAGCAGGGATGCTATCTAGAAGATTCTTTTTCAGGCATCAATTAGACTAGAAACTCTATGAAGGGCTATTCAAATCTAAAGTTCTGCGATTTTTTGGTTATATAACTGCTTTTGCTATTATTACTACTATCACTACCATTATTGTTTTTTTTCTTTTTTTTTCTTTTTTCTTTTTTTTCATTTTTATTTAATAATTACTTTATATTGACAGAATCCATGCCAGGATAATTTTTTTTTTACAACATTATCCCTTGCACTCTTTTCTGTTCCGATTTTTTTCCCCCTCCCTCCCTCTACCCCCTCGCCTAGATGGCGAGCAGTCCTTTATATGTTGGATATATTGCAGTATATCCTAGATACAATATATGTTTGCAGAACCGAACAGTTCTCTTATTGCATAGGGAGAATTGGATTCAGCAGGTAAAAATAACCTGGGAAGAAAAACAAAAATGCAGATAGTTCACATTCGTTTCCCAGTGTTCTTTCTTTGGGTGTAGCTGCTTTTGTCCGTCATTTATCAATTGAAACTCAGTTAGGTCTCTTTGTCAAAGAAATCCACTTCCATCAAAATATGTCCTCATACAATATCGTTGTCGAAGTGTATAATGATCTCCACTACCATTATTGTTGTTGCTGTTATTATTGCTGTTGTTGTTAATGTTGGGGAGGAGAAGGGCAATGAAAAGGAGATAGAAGAGAAGGATGATAAAAAGGAGGATGAACAGGAAAAGGAGGAGGAAGCAAAAAGCAACAACAATGATAAGCACCATCATCACCACTACGAGAAGTTTAAAGTTCCAATGAGGCAGATTTTGGCTTGATGTAAAGAAGCAATTCCTAATTTCAGAGTCATGCAAATAATTTAATGGACTATCTTAGGTGGTTCTATATCACTTTAAACAAGGCCAGAGGAGAAATTATCAAGAGTTTTTGTAATTTACAGACAGGTGAGACTACAAAGCTTCTAAAGATCATTCCAATTTAAAAGATTATATGTAATTCTGGGTTGCTTGAAGGGGGAAGAAGGGAAAGTCTGCAGCATGAAGGGGAAGATAAGTGGGAAGGAAGGAAAGAAGATGCTAGATGAAGGGATCTAGGGGTGTGTGTCTCCAACAGAGGAATGAGGTACCATGGAGAGCCTGGAAGAAGGATTCTAAAGAAATCAGCAGGACAATGGAAATAGTTTCAAAGAACACTAAGGGAGTTCAAGGGATACTGAAACTACAAAGAAATTTTGGAATGGAAAGAAACAGGGAAGTCAGAAGCACATTAAGGTAATATAGAGACTCTGAGGGAAGGACAGAGAAACATTAAAGGCCAACCTCATGTAGTAAACATTTCCTCTTCCTGTCCTCACATCAGAGAGTTTGTGGTTGTCTCCTAGGGAGCTGAAATAGTTGGATCAGCTGGAGGGGGCTTGCTGTCCCTTCTTAAAACCATTCACAAGAATTGGACAGTTCATCCATTCTGGATGTCATTTCTTATCCCTCTGTCACCAGAAGGTGTTTCTAAATCCTATCCAATTTATTCTCTATAAATACAGCCTTGAAGAGACAATTGTATTACCTCTGAAAGAAGGGCTAGGAAGGGGCAGGCTGAGTAAATAGTTGCCTAGATCTGGTAGCTTTCAGCCAAATCACACTTATGGAGTAAGCATGCAACTATAGGTCCAGGAAAGCAGAAAGAAGAATCTATAAAAGGGATTAGTGTGAGCTGGAGCAAAGTCAGTGGGAGAACCAGTGTAAACACACAGCGAGGAGCTAAGATTAGTGCAACTAAACTGAGCAAGAATAATGAAAACTACAATAAGGGAGCCATTGATTGCTGAGATGCCAGCCAAATCCACCATGAAAACATTTTCTTTATTCTCACCCTTTCCACTCCTTCTTTTTTTGAAAAAAGAAACATTGAATTTACACCAAGAGCTGATCTATATCCTTAAAACTAGGGAAACTATTAGGAAAAAGAGAGAACTTAG
This sequence comes from Antechinus flavipes, assembly GCF_016432865.1. NCBI lineage: Eukaryota > Metazoa > Chordata > Mammalia > Dasyuromorphia > Dasyuridae > Antechinus > Antechinus flavipes. The sequence goes on along the minus strand of NC_067399.1, from coordinate 443,201,810 downwards.
AGAAAGAGAACAGATTTTAATATTGATATAAGAGCACAGAAGGTGGCCAGAAAGCATCAGTAGAGTTCCCATAGTAACTACCTATTTGGGGGGTGTAGAAAAGGGAAAATGATATTAAAACAAAATACCAGTAGCTCAAATGTGAACCTGAGCACTAGGTGCAAGTAAGCAGAGGAAAGACAGAGGGCACTGTGAACCAAAAGTCAAACTCCTTTTGGGTGATACCAGTCTACTTTCCCCAATTTCTTCCATTTCTTCTTTTCACATACTCTATATTCTGGTCCAAATGGACTGCTCTTTGCCTACTATGTCTTTTATAATTGTTTACTGAATTTTGACCCATACTCTCTTATGTTCAAATCAAATACTACCTCTTCTAGAAAGCTTACCCTGACTCTCCTGTCAGTAATGACTTTCCTCCTGAAACCTATTAAAACAACTTTGTAATAAATGTATTGTTTAATGTTATCTCATTATCTGTTTTGTGTTGCACCACTACATAGGAAGATATGTGAGAGAATGGATTATATACATGCATATATATTTATATACATATATATACACATACACACAAATATATACATATTACTAAGTTTTGTGTCCTCTTTATTACCAAGGATTATAGAATGGTAGATTTATGACTAGAAAGGAACTTAAAGCTGACCTTAAGCCTAGCCTTTATTTTGCAGATGAAGAAACTGAAGTGCAAAACGGTAGAGATTGCCCAAAGACAAACATGTAGCAAGTTGCAGAACTTGGATTTGAATATAAGTTTTAGTTCAGTGTTCTAGATAGGTTAAATGCTTAATAAATGTATTCTACTGAGATATAACATGACATATTAAAGTCAATATAGACTCTAAGAGTCAGAAGGACCCTGAGAAAACTTTTAGTGTTACATCCTAATTTTTATGAAGGTGAAGTTAAGATACCAAGATAGAAAAGGACCATTCTGAAGTCATAGAATAGAACTAAGATCAGAACTATATCTTCTTGACTCCCAATATGGGGTTGTTCACCATCATTTCTTGTCTATTTTTGAAGGTAAAAATGCAAATAGCCAGAATAGGAAAAAATATTCTCATGAATTGGCAGCTTCAAGTCCCCTCTTAACCTTTCCTTAAATTCTTTTGGTAGCACATGTAAACCTTCTCCTGCCATGTGACACTTAGACACAGCATCCCTAAAGAGATTTAAAGTCCTAATATATTAGCAATAATTCTGTCGACTCCTGAATATGGGCTCATTCAAAAACCTATTTAGAGAAAACGGCAGCCATAATATATTAATAGCCTTGGGTTTGCCATGCTTTGGATGCTCTAGTTAAGGACCTTCACAATGATAATATATTGATGCCAACCTTTTAAGTACTATGAAGAAATGTGGTTCAGGGTCTGTCTTTGAAGATTTATCTTAGAGCATTTATAAGGAGAGGGATTAGATGGGATTTGGGAATTTCATATTTTTCCATGTCTAGTCTACTAGACTGCTGCTGAGATGTAGGATTCAGAAGATCCCCTGACCAGAGGAAGATTTTAATATTGACCTGGAACAAGTCTACTGTTGAAAACCTGGCAATCTCTACGTTGAACCTGAGGAGATATGATATCATATCTCCCTTACTATCTTCCTTCCCCTTATATATTTTCCTCTTCCTCCTTCCTTCCCTTCCCCCTTCTCTTATTTTCTCTCCTCTCCTCCTCTTCCTTTTCTGCTTCTCTGTCTCTGTGCCCCACGTCTCTTTACTATTCTTTTAATATTAATTCCTGGGTATTTTCACAAGGAAAACCATATTACTTCATCTGCAAGTATAAGCCAGACCCAGTATCTGGTTTATTATTTTAGAGTATGGACATTAGACACTGCAGCAATTTTAGGGATGAGTCTTAGAAGAATTACAGGGCTATACTCATGTGCAACAAAATCGTGGCAACCCAGTCTGGGAGTAAGAAAGGTAGCAAAACAGAAATTTTTAACAGGGAACAATCCTTCCACAGGCATTACACAGGCAAAGAGGCTTATAGGATCCAAAATCATAGGATCACACATTTCAAGTTGTAAGACACCTTAGAATTTATAAAGGCTCATAGAGGCTCATAAAAGGAATTGATGTCCCAAAGATTATTCAAGTTGTAAAGTTTAGACTTAGGATTTGAAGTCAGGTCCTCTGATTCAAAACCCACTGGTCTACACCAATGGTATCAAATTCAAACAGAAATGGATTCTCAAAACCAAACATCACAAATGAACATAATCTATGACCTGTTGTATTTTCATTTATTTCATTAAACATCTCCTAATTACATTTCAATCTAGTTCAGGCTAGCACTCGGGAGTTTTGGCATAGAGCCTGAGAGTTTGTCATCTCTCCCCTATATCATGCTATTTAAGAGGGATGCAATGCTTGCTATAAACTCAATTGAACTTCAGGAGGAATGTCTATGGGGGAGAAACACATCCTTGATGAGCTAATCAGAGTTAGTGCAGAAGTGGTTTTGACCAGGATTTCCTAAACTATAGGAAACTATTCTATTCCTCTACCATGGACAGTTCCCCACTGTCTGAGTGTGGTCTTGGCAGTTACCTCCAAAAAAGAGCATGGAAGGGGGAGGAAAGAGAGGAAATCAAGAAAGAGTTAGGTGCTTAAGTTTATTGGTTTAACAAGTTAGGACCTTTAGTAGTAAACATTTTGCAGACCACTAAACATTCACTGCTGAGGTTTGCCATACCCTGGGGGGGAAAACCATTTTATGGTAAAAGGCTAATTAACTAGTCCCCTGGGACATTAGGAGCTCCCTGAGCACCAACATATCTTAGCTCTTGGCTGAACAAACAAGTATGTTCTCAGTGATGGAACCTCTCTCTCCCTCCTCCAACCCTTACTGGCTTTGAACTGAAAGAAGGGGCTGGTGTTTACATCTTGAAATATCTATCAGTAAGAAATGTGTAGTTTGTATTTATATTGGTCATTATTACCACCAGGGGATACACATTTTAAACTACACCTTTAGAAGAAGACAGCCTGTAAAAAAGAATAATTCCTGGGCATCTAGCCCATAAAAATAGTGTGGAAATGCATTTGGAAATAAATAGAATGGAATGAAATAAACCTGTCAAAAGAATAACATTCAAAGTAATCAAAAGGGAAAAAAGGTAAGGACTATTAGGCATGTTATAGAATTAGATCAGTGCTTTGCTTTTACCATCACCTTCTGACCTAACCTAAATAGAGTCCAGAAAACAATGGGTCTATGCAAATGATGAATCATAAATAGGATTCTGAAAAGAATCATCTCTCTACAATCAAGTACTGTGCATAATGAGATTGTTGAGAGCCTGTTTGATAGTGTCATCAACTGGGGCATGTCTAGAATATGTCACTTGGCCCTTGAAGAATAGAGCCCTCCAACTATTGTGTAGGAGAAACAGACAATGGCTTAGGTCCTTGCTCATCAGTCTAAGGACTGTTGACTCTAAAAGGCTTTGTTTTGGCTTTAGATAGATACCACTATCCATTCCCAATCCCATTTCCCTTGTCCACACTCTCCATGGCTCTTTTGTTAATGTAGGTCTGTGACTACTACAGTACTATATGGTGGTACTATGTACTATAGTATATACTATACTATACTATAGCATAGCAGCTTCTGGAAGCTACTTTTTCATGAAGATTTGAAATGTATGGTGTGCATGTATGTGTGCAGGCATGTATGTGTGTATGTAATTGGATCCTTTGGACTTATGAGATAGGAAGGAAATAAAGAACTGGAAAGGGGAAAAAAGTGCCATTGCCTTTGTCATTGGGGGAGCCAAGAGACTCATCATAAATTGTTATTAGAACAGAAAAGGGGGCATGGCAGGAGAAATTATCTTGGAACTTCCAAGAAAGGCTTTGAGATATACTCAGTTTCCTATTTTAAAAGCCTTGAAATAGAGAAGGACATTCCAGACTCTTCTACAAGAAGTATTCAAATTTCCATCTCTTTAATCATCCATTATCATGGGGATCTGATAATGAATGGGGCTCCTTAAAAGTTGGGCCTTTGAGCAGAAATAAACACACTGAACTTGGGCATGATGCTGAAATTGGTTTGAAAGAAAGTGTAAGGTAAATATGTTCATAATGCTAAGAATCTTAAATTAATGGTATCAATGCAATTCTTCTCTTGCAACTCATAGTAAGGAATTTTAAGGTCCTGTTTAGTTTATACACATAAAGCCAGGGTCGGATAAACTACATTCTGAGAAAATACTGATTTCCCCACAAATGGCAGGGCAACTATGGAACTTCTTTAGCTTTTGCTCATATGCCAGACAAGTAGAACCCAAGAAAATGAAACCAAGAGAAACCCAGGCAGCTGATTTTCAAGTTCCCTCCCCTGGCCTGATAGTCACCTGTGCTCAGGAGGTAGAATGGAGTCCCCGTGGTCACCTGTTGCCTACCCATAACTGCTAACAACAAGGAAACCAGTTCCCGGGCAGCATGCATAAGAGAAGAAAAGAAATAAAGAAAAATAAAAATGTGCCTAGTCATGATCAAAACGGCAATTACTCTTTTTTCTCCTTGAAGATCTTACTATAAAAAAGGTAAAAGAATACCAAGGTATTATTAGAAAGCATTGATGAACCTTCTGTCTCCATCTCAGATAGTGCTTACAATCAAATGAATGGCCCTGAGAAATATGAATGGCAAGCATACATTCTTGATTCCAAACTACCATTCTGTCCAGTTAGATACCAATATACACCCAGAGGTGCATGTGCCAAGAGCAGATATTGTTAATGCCAAAAGAATGGATCAAAGTGAAATAAATGATTAAAGAAACTGATATATATGGCATTCCAGCCCTAAGCAAAAAAGCTAACAGTTTTGGGTAGACCTGCATAACACATTGCAAGTACCTGGGGGAAGCCAAATGTTACAGGGGGATTGACAGTCCCATGGAAAACATATAAAAAGGGCTGACATGAGGATTTGGAACAGTAGGGGGTTCCCTTCCCCCCTCCCATTCACAAGTTGCAAGAATAGGCAGTTTGTCTGTGGAGAAACACTGTGGAAAACAACATTTTGAACACACAGAACAGAAGTCCAATTAAAAGTAAGTGCTTGATGTACTAAAACATACCATGAAGTATGGAAAGACCTTAGAAGCTGGACAACAAAAAGGAAAGCTTTCTGATTGGCTAATTTATCATCATTATGAAGAGAGGCAGTAAGGGACAAATAGACAACCTGCTGGCTTTTTAGCTGGATTAAAGTATTTTGGGGCCTGGAGTACTTTGGAATTGGGAAAAGGAGAGATGTCTCATGCTATAGATGATAGGTAATAAAGCCCTAAGAAAATCAAAACATGATACTTCAATAATGAACCTTAATGTCTCTATGTAGGGTCTAAGCTAAGCTATAATAGGTTAATGCTAGGAAATGCCATATTAAAGCTGATCTTTAAGGACCCTTTCAACTCTAAAATCTATGAAATAACTCATGTTAGCTCAAAACTAATGGATAAGGGTGGAGCTTACAGTGTTTAGTTCAGGCACTACTATGGTCAGGAAAAATAGTGGAGCTGACTTTAGTTGAACTATGTATGACACATCAATACCAGGAATGGTATATGACACAAAGATTAAAGGAACAATCAGTATCTGCTGGTTGTTTGGATTAGAAATTATTGGGAAGCCTTTGAGAAAATTTTTTTTTTGTTTGCATTCAGAGAATTATTCAGACCCAAGTTCCCAAGAAAGATCCCAATGAAAGGTGGAGCTGATTATAAGGAATCATAGGACATGTCTTTAGGGTATGTCTTTTTTTTTTTTATTATAACGAAGAAGAGACCAGATTGCTGTGTGTTGTATATCCCTTGTCCCTACACTTAGATGCTTGCATACCTCCTTGGTAGCTGGGGTCAGCCTTTTGGTAGAAGTTAATCTATAATGATAAGGCCTTCTAGGAGAGTATAGGCCAAAGTATTATGGCCCAAGTTATAGCCCAAATGAGATTAAATGTAACTGAGAAATCTATAACAAAACAAATTAGAATATAATAGAATATAGATAATGTTAATATGTGGTTTTCTGAATTAATATATGGCTTACAGGGATGCTTACACAGAATTTAGTGGTTCTCATTTATATTTAAGTATGTCACCAATGGTCTAGGTCATGTGTATATATATGAGACTCTAACTCTTAGAAATCCATGCAACACCCATATCCTAGTGGCACCCTGGTCTATCATTCCCTCTTTTTAAGAAGCCTCTCATTATATGCAGATTTGACAAAATCATATAAGAAATCCAGAGAAGGTCAAAGATTGACTAATTCATTCCTTGTAATACAACAGAAGGAAAAGCTGCCCTAATTAGTCTAATTCTCTAGCTCACAGATCAGAAACCCCAAGGACAGAAAGCCTAGTACAAGAGTTTCACACAAGGTGAGGGTTCCTTATTATTCTTTTAGAGTAGGTGGAGTAAGACAGTATAAATTACTTTGCCCTCCTATTTAATTCTTTACAAAATAACTATACTTTTAAAGATTAACTCCAGATAATATACTTCATGCCTTTTGTGCAGAATGAGTTTGGAATAAGTCCCCATATTTACTGAGGTAACTAAAACCTTAGGTTCTCCTCAATGCCCAGCTCAGGATTATCTGGCGACACTGTCTCTTTCCTAGGTCTTCATTAGCCTTCAGTTTAACATTCAGCACTTCAAAGGGGAATCTTTAATTATGTTTGTGGGGGAAAAAAAACTAACAGCAACTCTGCCCATTGTTTCACGAGGGTTCATAATCCGCATCCCCCACGCCCCAGGAACTAGGCTCAGATTTCAAATGAAATCAGATACCTCTCCTAATTCCTGGTTGTAAGTTCCACATGAGACTCAAAATTCTAGCTTTACTCTCAATTGCTTCCATCACCCTTGAGAGAGGTTCTATCCTCTGAAGGTGAAGGGCAACTAGTTTGTCCATGCCAGTGTTCTACATTGCCCTTACTCTATAGAGTGGAGAGGGAAGAGCTTTGAATTTTTGTCAAGAAAAGAGCACAAGACTGGCACAGGAGGTATACATACCAAATAAGTTTTCACTTAGATTTTACAGAGATGAAAACTTTTCCTTTTGCTATTTAGTCATTCCATTGTAGTAATTCCAGAGATATGAAAACTGAAAACTTGCCAAATATAATTATTCATTGAGGGTTTGCTGTATCTGGATTCCTATATGTTTCAGGGGTTTGGGATGGGCATGGCTCATGAGCCTCAACTAAAAGTATCTGTGAATGATGCTACTCTGAGGTTAGAGGACTTGTCTTCATGAAGAATTACTTTGAAGTTGTGTTTTAGATCCATTCCAATCTTTTGTCAGTTTTTCCTATCCCTTGTGCCCATTGCACTCAGCTCTTTCATTTCCTCTTGGAATCATATGGTGGATAACTCTTGTGTATTTTTCCTTTGATTATTCTCTCTGGTTATTTGTCAGATTTTCATATTCAATGTTATAGTGCCTCCTGTTTGTCATACCTCTAGTTACCTTTACCACCACAAACTGGGATAATAGCTAATAAAAAACATTGTGGTCCTTGACTTTGGATCTAACTGATCTCTAGTAATAATTGGAAATAGATTCTTTCAAACCAGTATCTTAGCTTATAGAGTTAGAAGAGACCAAGTGGGTTATTTAATTCAACTTTTTTCAACATAATTTAGAATTGTAGAAAGAATTTTTCTAAACGTCATAGTAAGTGGAAAAGTAAAATACTGAACAATAATAAGCACATTAATACTAGCTCATATTTATATTATGATTTAAGGTTTGCAAAGTACTTCATGTATGTTATCTCATTTGATCCTCACCACATTTTACTGTTATTAACTATTATTAGCTCCATTTTACAGATGAAGAAACTGAAGCCAGCAGAGGTTCATTGTCACTCTGCTAAGAAATTTATGAATTGGGGCAGCTAATTGGTGTAGTGGATAGAACACCAGCCTGAAGTCAGGAGAAGCTGAGTTCAAATCTGACCTCAGACACTTTTCTTGGCTGTGTGACCCTGAGCAAGTCACTTAACCTCAATTGCCTCAGGGAAAAAAAAAAGGAAAAGGAAAAGAAACATTAGAACTATATTTAAACTCATATTTTTCAGATTATAAGTCCAATAGTCTATCCACTATGCCACCCAGATTTAAACTATATAATCCGAGTGAAGAGTATGGGCTCTTTTCTAATTCAGTAGCTTCCCTTTGATGATTTCATCCCTTCTGTTATATCATCCTCCATCTTGGTTAGCATATACTATTTTGCCCTCAAACCAACTGTACCTACTTAAAGGAGGTCATTATTTGTCCTTTGGCTTGAATAGAATCCAAAGAAAGGTTAACCTTTTGACCTGTTTTCCTCTATGATGATTATTCTCATAGAAAAGCTCCAGCATATTTGAAGTTTTGCCCAGAGAGAGATCTCAGCAGTTCTGAGAATGGCAGATATGGATGAGATAATAGATAAGAATCTCCTTGAAGGGGACATTTATAAAAAGTACAGAAGTACAATAGGTGAAATGGTGCTATTCTAGTCTGAGTACTTTTAGAACTGGGGATTTCATGTTTTGCCATTTCCAGAGATACCAGTGAAAATGCCAAGAAAATTCTTAGGGCAAAACCATAGGTAAATAATTTTCCCTCAACCTTTCTGGGAAAGGCAATAAACCTAACTGACTTGAGAGTTTGGGCAAGCTGAAGTGAGTGGCTTGTTGGAAAATACAATACATTCTAGAAATGCTTTCCACCATCTACTTGATCAAAGGATCCTTACTCAAATAAGATATGCACAGGGTGAAGTTTTACTAACAAAAATAAACTGTGGTTAGAAGAGAGAGGAAGACAGACTCAAGGAGCTGATGGATCTCTTTGGCAGATGTTTTTTGAACTATTCATGCCTATGAATGATATGTCAAAGGGGACTATCTGGCTCATCTAATGGGACTTTCCTCTTAGAATTATACTCTCTTTGAATGGTCATTGAACCAAGAAGGCACCACAGTGTTAAATGGCTGCAATCAGAAAACCAAGAAAAAGAAAAAAATAAAACAACATAAGATGTTCTCCCTGTTCTTCCCCTCTCTCCCCCAATCAGGAACATTATTCCTTTGCAATTATTTAGCATTATTTTTTCACATCCTTTAAACACATATATCATGTATTTTTATGGTCGTTTGTATGGGTTTCTTATTAACCCATTATATTGTTAAGGTAAAGAGGATAAAGAGAATGTCTTCTTTTTTCTCTCTCCCAGATCTGTATATAAGTGTCTGATAAACTTTTGGTGTGAATTGAATTGAAAATTGTAGAAAGGGAAAAAAGCTATTCACTCTCTTCAGATACAATAACAAAAGAATAAATGATCTTGAAAGGCAACAGGAATAAGTCTTGTTGGACATTACTGAAGAGATACCCATCATAAGGGTTGCAAATGAGGTACAGTGCTACCAAGAGACCATGAGGAATCTTGTCATTTATAATATATGGATCTTTTTCAGTTCTATTTTTGATTCTCATCCCTTCCCAACAGATTCTTCAGGAAACTTCAAGGGATATATGCCACTAGAGAGATATTTTTGAAAGAGGCTAGGTACAGATAGGCTTTCCAGTTCAAGTACCAGATCAAATATATTTCTCTGGGAAAAACAAGTTTTGATTCTTTTCCTGCCTGTCACACATTCATCTTTTTGCTTTATGAAGTTTCAGATGGGTTATGTTGACTTGAAACTGAATCTTTTGAGAAGTAATCTAGTATCATAAGTGATATCTTTGAGATATTTGTTTTGGAAACACAATCACAAAGGTGGCTGATACTATTTGGCTTGTGAGACAGACAGCATGGTGGCAGGGACAGAATATTGCAACTAGAGTCAGAATATCTAAGTCTAAGTCCAAACTATTCTGTTGTTTTCTTGGCCATGTGTCCCTAGAACACTTTCAGCCTCAATTTCTTCATCTATAAAATGAAGGGATCTGATAAGAGTCCATCCAAGGTTCTTTCTAACCCTAAATCTTAGATCGTATAAAAACAATCTGTAAAAGTGTTAAGCATTGTGTGAGTTATTATTATCTGCGCCATGGGACTAAACTAAGGTGATTAAACTTTGTAAACTACAAAGTACTTTAGAAATGTGTTTTGCTATTACTTTAATGGCTCAAGGTTTTGTTTATGTAGGTCAGCAGCCTGTTTGGAAAGATGAAGTTTAACTGGTTCTAATCAGGGTTTAAGTTTTGAGATCATAACTCCTTTAGACTCCTTTAGTTAACCATCTACTTAGATTTAGGAATGAAAACTCCCCCCAACCCCTTTCATGATACTAGGCATGTTTTTTAAAATAACTGATTCAAGATTAGAATAAATAGGAGTACTTTGTATATTTTAGATTGTCTAAGGCTGTCTCTCCCACCAGAAAGCCAGAGCAAGGTCTTTAAAATGGCGATGCAATTGATGATTCACACAGAAAGCATTTCCCCCCTTTTAAAGAAGGTGTAGAATAATGCAGGGGCAAAGAGACAGTGCAGAAGCAGTGCTGACAATGGGGAAAGCATGCAGAGAAACTCTATGTAGGCCACACCATGGAGCAAAGTAAAAGGACACAGGGAGTCACCAGTTCATCCTTTTTGATGTACAGTGATGACACAAGCACTTCACCTCATTACTCGGCACAGCCAGACTCAGCCATGGGCAATATCACCTGCTTTCTTCCACCAGGTGGCAAATGAGGGTGCTAAGGGGAAAATCCATCAATTTGGCCTCCACTAAGCTGAAGTCTGTCGTAAGAATGTCAGGGGCAAGAATGAGAGAACTCTTCTGGGAACTTATTCAGGAATAGGAACGCAGAGTAGCAACATTTGATCTTGGAAGGACCTCAGAGGCTAAGACTGATCCACATCAAAGCATAAATCCCTGCTACCACTTTTCTTGACAATTGCTTGAATACCTTCAGTGATAGGAAGCCCACTGCCTCCTGAGGCACCCAGTTTTGCTTCTGGCTAGCTCTGCCTGCTGCAAAATATTTTTCTCTTTATATTAAGTCAAGGGAGGATTAATTTAAGGAAAAGAAATCTTTTAACAACTAGAACTAGCTATACAAAGTAGTGGAATGTCTTGGGAAGCAGGGGGTTTCTCCCTCCCTGGCAAATTGCAGAAGGCTTTAAGAGAGGACAATCACTTATTAAGTGTGATATGGAGGGGATTCGTGTTCAAATACAGATAAAGAGAGATGACTCTGCTAGGTTCCTTTCAAATCTGAAATTTTGTCATTCTATAAAATTCATAAAGAAAACTTAATGAAGAATATTTAAATAACTTAACAGACAGTGTGATCTAGTAGATATAGTAGTGTACTTAGAATAAGAAGCTTGAAATTCTGGTTTTACTCCTTACTATGCATGTTATCTTGGCCAAGTCACTTAGACTCAATTTTTTTTTTCATTTGTAAAATTAAGGAACTGTTAATCTGTAATGTTTCATCCAGGTTTAAAGCCTATGATAATGATCTATATTGGAAATCAGTGGTGGAAGCCTCAGTAAATCAAAGCAATACCTCATCTTTCCTCTGTTTGTTTCCAGCCTTATTTCAACTTCTTTGTTTATGTCATCTGGAAACTAAAGGGTTTTTAAAAGTTTCTTCGATCAAATCCTCTCAATTGGTGTCTCTGAATCAGGGTCCTATCTAGGCTTCGCTTTAGTTCTTTCTTCAGTTACTCAGGGGACAGAAAAATAAAATGGAAGGAATAGATACAGGTACATATTTGGTGCCAAGTATTCTACAATATTCTTTTCTCCTGCTTTACAGAGGGTAAGAATAGAAGGTCTAGCTGAAGGAAGCAGGGAATAAAGAGAAGGAGCTCAGACTGAATTTCATTTGATACTCTGGGAAAGATGGGAAAAAAAAACACCAAGGAAAAGAAAAGTCTAACATGAAATAAAGGTAACACCAAACTAAAAAAGACAGTGAAGGTAATAAGCAGAAGAATATGGTCTGGGAGGGAGAAAAAACAAGGGAAGCAGATTTTCCAGATATAAATATTGGGACAGGTAGTCCCACAACAGGACTTTTGTCTCGAATTGTGTCTTGAAGTAGAATGATTCTGGGGAAGTTTTATATTAGTAGAAACATCACTGTACTGTGAATTTTACATATGAGATGCTATGGCCAATGATTGCTATAGGTATACACTCACACATCTGTATGTAATATATATATATATATATATATATATATATATATATATATATATATATATATTATATATATATATGTAACTTAATATGGATTCTTAGGATATATTTCCATGAATAAGTCTTTATTTTACTTATCATTCTTTTTATTCTGCCATGTCATTTCTTGTGATACATATATACATATATGATACATACATTTTCATGCTATTACATGATCCATTCATTCACTATTAAGTCTGGGACATAGTATTTGAAAAAAATAGTTGTCCTGAAGAACAGAAAGTCTACATCACTGATGGGGATAGAAAACCAGGGACAAAGAATAAAATAAGGGAGACAAAGATATTGGGGATACCAGGTGAGAGATAAGGAGTATTTTCTTATTGGACACTACTGGTGAGTTTCATGGTTTAGCTCCAAGGAGCAATTGTCAATGATGGGGAAAAAATGAGGGGGAGATGTTCTATCTGTGTGAATCAACAAACACCTAGAAATGCTGATGATGGGCATGTTTTCCAGTGAAATACATTGAAAACACAAAAGAAAGAATTGGGAGATTTGGCTAGAAAAGGTAACAGAATAACAGGCCACTGGAACAAGACGATAAAATCACACAATTTCCATATTTTAGGAAGAAAAATAAAATGTAATTAATATAAGATTAAGTGATAATCTAAGTAATTATAACACATCCAGATAATTTAGAAAAAGAAACAAAAGGGGATGATCTGCATGACATCAAGAAGAGAAATATCAAAGAATAAGTGTGTTCTGTGTCAACATTTATTGTTCTTATTTGTCCTTCATTCTTGAAAAGAATCATGACTTCAGGGAGAAGGATATGGTCTGAATTGCATTTAAATGATGGAGGGCTGGGCAAAATCATCTGCCACAATTTTCCCTTCAGAGCCAGCTAGGTCCAGTGGCCTAGAATATCCTCTTTCACCTAGTAAAAAATCTAAATAAATAAAGAATAAAGGTGTGCCAAAATTATTTAGTAGTGTCTAGGGAGAAAGGTCTCTCATTTAATGACCAATGTTGGTTTTGTTGACTGAAATATCAACTTCTCACATCTTGGTAGAAATGACCATTAAGTAGAAAGGTCTAAGTGTTAAGAATCAGAATATCTAGGTTTACATGCCAACTCTGGTAGGAAATATTTAATGTAAGCTATTGTGGCATTAAGCAAATCACTGCTTTTTTGAGAGTCACTTTTCTCATCAATAAAATGGGAAATAATACTTTTCCTATCTACTTCATAGGGCTGTTACAGGGAAGAAGTGTTTTATGAACCTTCAAGGGCTACAGAAATATGGGTTATAACAATAACATTTTATCAACATCATTATTATTATCTTAATTTAAATATTAATTGGTCAATTTTTAAAGCTATAATTTGCTCCTATGAGTGAATATGCCCAGAGCTGGGAAAAGGTTTTCTATACCTCAAACAAAGTCTGAAACTTGTGTCCCCTGAGGTTTACTATGTGATTTATCACAAAAAATACTAATATGTTCTAGAGAACAAAATTTCTGACATTTAAAAAACTTTATTCAAAATATTAGACTACACAGGGCAAAAGTAGAAGTTGCAAAGAAGCAAATATAGTAGATACATGATATTACTTCCTAACATGTAGGGCATCCAAAAGTAGAATTGACTGGTCTCCAATTCTAAAAATCTATGATTTTGTGATTCCCCTCTATTATGGATGCAAGGAGCTGTCTACCAATGGTTGTATCTTTGAACTCACCTACAAGGGGGAGAATCTTCTGTGCAGATGATAGGTATTAATTATCCTTCATAACATGTCTTTTGTAAATGAATAAATCAGTTTCTTTAATGCAGTTCATATGAATTATTTCCTTAGAGTCTGATGGAAATAAGACTATTGATAAAATTAAGTTCCTGATTATTGAGGGCTAAAGACCTAAATCTGAGCTTGTAGTAAAACACCTGGTAGACCCTATTCTGATCTGTCAATCAAATGGATTCTCTTTTTTCTGTGTCAATCTCTCAGTAGGAAGAGAAAGGGCAAGAAAAAACACAGGAAACCAAAGAGAGGAGAAAAGTAGACATAAGGAATAGAAGAGAATGAACTGGAAAGCAAAGGTTAGAGATGAGTAAAAGAGAAGAAAAAGCAGTGAGAGGAGAGTTTTCCTGTTGACAGACTATAAGCAACACTGAATTTCTCTGGCACATCATCTTTAGCTCTATAATTCTGCAGAGGACAAACTGTAGAGCAAGTATGGTGGGGTACCTTCAGAAGGACACTGATATGTCTTTAATTGAGACCTTTGCTATGGGACAGAGAGGATTCTCTAGTAATCACACAGACTCCAAGCAGGACAGAAAGATGGCAATAATCAGTGTCCATCATCCAGATGCAGCTGGATGAGCACCAAAAGAACTCAGTAACTAATAGGTATCTGCCCAGAAGTTTCCACATTCTTAAAAATCCCTCTTTCCTTCCTTAATGCTGTCAATATAAACTGTCTACCTTGGACAGTGAATTGTCCTACATGTTGAGTTTCCTGGATAATTGATGGTATTCTTCACTCTGAACCATTTTTTTCCTCTGGTGGAAAAGTCTGCCGAGGGCAGTGATTTTTGTCAGTTTTATTTGTAGCCCATCAATTCCCTTCCTCCACAAAGGGTATTTTATCTTTTTCTTCTCTACCGTCTGTGGCCCTGGGAGGAAACAAGTTGGGCACATGTGTCCCTTTCAAGATGGATGTGGAACAAATGGCAAGGCCTTAGTCCCCTTGTTTTCTCCTTGGTCTCTAAGCTTCCACCTGGTACTAATGCATCCATCTAATTTCCCAAAGAATTAGAAAAATAGTGAACATGTGGATTTAGTTTTTCCTCTTTTCTATACAGGAGTAGGTGCCTGTTGTTTTGTATGTGTGTAGATTTGCAATCTAAATGCAAATGGCTACACTAAAAATAACCATTCCTTTTTCTAAGCTATGGTCACTCCTGACTGGCTGCAGAGAAGCCTGAGGGTCCACTGACAGTAATGATAGCAAGGCTGTGTCATGACTGTACTTTGCCCCATGTTTGCAGCTGCTCTTAAATGGCCGCAAATGAAAAACACAGACACTCCCACATACCTTTTGTTGCCAGTCGAACACAGTTGATTTTGGTTTCCTGTGAACAACAAAATGAGAATGTGGTTAATCAAATGGAATTTATTTTTTTTAACCATTATTATTTTAAATCACAGTTTATATATGTTTGTCTTTGAACACACTGCAGATGCCAGTTTCAAAAGGGGTCAAATTAGGGTTTCTAGAGGTGGAAGTGAAGATGGGAAGATTCCAGTTTGGCTCTAGCTTCTGATGCTTAATTATATAACCATGAGCAACTCACTTAACTTCTGTCCTCAGTTTCTTCATCTATGAAATGAATACTCATAGCCCCTATTTGGCAGGGATGTTATAAGGCTCAAGGAAGAGAATATATATTACACATATAATACACATACACATACATAAGTATATATACATATATCATAATATATATCATATATATTATGTCATAATATATGCAAAGCATTTTGAACATCCTTAGATACAATAAAATTCAGCTATTCTTATCAGAGCCACTAATATGCAAGTAATTGAAGGTAATTAAGAATCTTCCCCAGTATCTGTGTCTTTCTCTCATTTAGAAGCCCCACTCCAGACAGAAACTCCACAGCCACCATTGTCCAAATGTGATCTTGGGTGAGACATTTAACTTTTCTGAATGTTCCTTATCTATATAACAGGAATAATAATAATTCCTCTTTCTGTTATAAATATCATGATTAATGTGTGAAGGTGCTTATTTCATTGTAATATTTAATGTTTTTAAAGCACTTTATGTACATTATCTCAAATGGTTGTTACAACAACTCTCTGAGGTGAGGAAAATTATTTTTCTAGTTTGATAGATGAGGAAATCTAGACTAAGAGAGATTAAAGGACTTGCCCATTGTCATATAGCAAGCTGGAGTTGGATTTAAGATAATTTCTCTCTGGACAATAAGATCATCTATTGTGTATCATACTATTGCATGCTACTTCACAATGTACCGGATAAGAACAAATGATTAAACCTATTTCTTCTTCAAAGATTCCCATTTTTGCTGATAATATGACCATCTTTCTTCAGGCTTGTAACTTTAGGTTCTTCTGAGCGCTTTTCTTTCTTTTAACTATTGAATCTGTCCCATTAGGAGGTTTTATTGAGAATACATCCGCTCTATTACTAATAATAATTAATGATAATATTAACAGTAATATTTGTGTAGTGCTTTAATATTTAAAAAGTGATTTCCAAATGTTTCTTTTTTCCCTCCCAACAATTCCAGGAGATCAGTGCTATTATGACCCATATTTTACAGATAAAGAAATTGAGGCACATAAAGATCAAGGGCCTTGTCCAGTACCACACACCTAGTAAGTGGTTAAGGTCAGATGTGAACTTAGATCTTCCTGGCTCCAGATGTAGTACTCTTTCTACTGTACCACCTAGCTACCTATGCCAGTCCTATTCTCTCTACTAATGCAACCTTTACCTAGCTAACCCATCCTCATGACCTAGAACATTGCAAACTATCTGAAATCAACCCCTATTCAATTCATCCTTTACAATTCTGAAAATCACATTATTTAAGCAAAAATATGACTATCACTCTTCTCTGCCCTCTCAAATCTTCAAGGACATCCTATTGCATGCATAATAGCATGCAAAATCCTTAATTAGCTACTTAATTCTCTTTATAATCTGGTTCCTGTTACCTTTCAGTAGTATCATTCTATATCATAATTTTCTCCATACTTTCTGTTTTAGTCATCTTGGAGTACTGGCTATTCTCTGCATATATCATTCTAACTCTTACTTCTTTGGGAGTTTACCTATGTGAACCTGTATATTTTTACACTAATGATTCTGTTTCTAAGATACTCCTTCCCCATCTCCTCCTTGTAGAATCCCATTGCTTTCCTCATTGCACAACTTAGATTCAACTTCTTACATGGGGTCATTCTTGATCTCTCAATTATTTTCACTCTATCATTAGAAATTTCTGTATGTTTATGTGTCTGTGTATATATATATATATATATATATATATATATATATATATATGAAAAAAAGTATATATAATATGTGTGTGTTGTGTATGTTTGTCCTAAGGTGAATGATTGGCTATCTTCCAGTATGTAATAAAGCTTTTTGAAAGTAGGGTCAGTTTTATTTTTATCTTTATATGCCCTGAACATTGCATAGTATCTAGATAAAGTAAAACCTTAATAAATATTAATTGAATGCAATTATCATTATCATAACTTACACTACATGTTTCAAATGAAACAATATGGTCCAGAGCTTTATTGGGCTATTTTGATTCTTTGATCAAATGGCACTAAATGTCAACCACAGAAGTTTGGAGAGGGAGAATCAACAACATTGATATTTAAAAAAAAGACAAAGACCATAAACCACAAGATCCTATGTAGGAAGAACCCTGTCTACTGCTTCCTGAAGAGCTTATTGCTTTGAGAAGGAGCAAGGCAGGAACAAGGTAGAGAGGCACTCACCTGGGCCTGTGATCACCAGGGTAGGAAGTAAATCACCCTGTGGCTACCTAGTTTAAGTAATTATTCTTGTTAATAAGTTTCTGTGCTGCCACATGAATAAAAAATGCTATAAAAATGCAATAAATTTAAGATTAAGAATATAATTCTTTAAATAACTATTAAAATATTTGTATTCTATAAATTTTGGTGCCCTTAAAGCAAAATCTGTTGTGCTTCTGATGAGGATCCTTTGAAAATCTGAGCTCAAGTCAAAAGCTATACCTGCATGATTTCTGCACTGGAGTTTGGAGTTGTTTAATTTGGAGAAAAAAAAAGTAATTCATCAAACTAGAGTTTCAGATTCTACAACTTAATCTGGTAGAGAAATTCTTACATTTAAAAAAGCTGTATTCAGTCTTTAAGAGAGGTAATAGATTAAAAAACAAAACAAAACACAACTATCATTTTGTAATGATGGTACCTTTGTATCAGCATCACAGAAAATACTGAAGCCCAATCCATTTAATTTAAAACCATTCCCCCTTTCCCAAAGTTCTTTTGGTGGCATGTCCATTTGATAAAATGTCACCAATAACAAATGCCTTCAAGTAGTATAGTGGGATGAAAAGAATTTCTTGAATTGGGAATTGAGACATGGCTCAAATCCAAGCTTTGCTTATAACTTTTTATGGGACTTTAAACAAGTTCCTTTTCCTCATCTAGTCTCCCTCCCTTATAAAATGACAGGACAGACCTCAGGTTGTTCAGATGTTTTTAGTCATTTCTAACACTTCCTCACTCCATTTGGGGTTTTCCAGGCAGAGATATTGAAGTAGTTTGCTATTTACTTTTCCAGGTCATTTCACAGAAAAGGAAACTGAGGTAAACAGGGTTAAGTGAAGTCAGGGTCACACAGCTTTAAATTCAGGAAGAGGAGTCTTTCTGACTCCAGTATTGATGTTCTACCCACTACTCCATTTAGCTGCTCCAATGATCTCTATGTTCCCTCTGACAAACTATAATCTTCTATGATCTCTGTTTACACATGGAGACCACACTCACATTCCCAGTTCCTTCCACATTTGCTTATAAATTGATTTCCAAATATTTCATTTTATCCTCACAACAACCCCATGGGGGTTATTATTACCCACATTTTACAGATGAAGAAACTGAGGGACAGAAAGGTGAAGTGTCCAGGACCACATGCTGGTAAGTGGTCAAAATTCTCTGATTTCTTATTGTGTTGATAACAGAACTGTAAGCAAAGAAGTGGATATTGCAGCTTTGCTGGTGTCCTAAATTGCTAGCCAAGGCTGGTTTTCAGGAGTTGTACTATGTGCACTGTTACATGACAATAATAAAGAACAGCTTTATTTCCAGAAAGCAGGCTGAGCAGATTGTGACTTTAAAAAAAATCCTGTTTTGACTTGTAAATGGAGCTTGAGAAATCTGGAAGTCATCGATGAGATACCTTGTCACTGGTGCCGAATCACTCTGAAGCCCCAAATTATTAGAGCCATTTAATATGGCAGGCTCATCATTTAGGGACAGTGAATGAGAGATGCTTTTCCTTGGGCAATGGCAGTAGACCAGCATTCAAATTCTCACTCACTTTCTCTTATAGGCTACAAGGCTGAAGATTTTCCATCAACATTTGAAAAAGGTTAAGGGAGGCCAAAAGGCAAACAGTCTATGATTTGTGCCAGAATTTCATCTGGGAATCGTGTTTGTCCTCAGGCCCACAATGAATCTCAGAAAACAAGTACTCAATCAGGTGATGATAGCTGAGGGGACAAGAGCCTCATACTAGGCACTGTGGGAGCAAGACTAAAGAAATGGGAAATAATAATTACCGATGCTCATGTTGTATTTAAATGTTTGTTTAATGAACATTTTCTTCTTTGAGAAAGGAGGATGTCTATTTTTTCCCACTGATTTAGAAAAATACTCCATGAAGAAAATATCTTTATCAATATTGGTAACCAAATGTTCTTTAACTTAGTCTTAAAAAATTTCTTGGGACAACAATACTATATGATGATCAATTCTGATGGAAGTGGCTCTTTTCAATAATGAAAGGATCCAAATCAGTTCCAATTGATCAGTGATGAATCAGCTACATCCAGCGAAAGAATACTGGGAAATGAATGTGGACCACAACATATGATTTCCACTCTTTCTGTTACTGTTTGCTTGCATTTTTGTTTTTCTTCCCAGGTTATTTTTACCTTCTTTCTAAATCTGATTTTTCTTGTGCAACAAAAATAACTGTATAAATATATTGCATCTAACATACATTAGAACATATTTAACATGTATGGGACAACTTGCCATCTAGGGGAGGGGTAGGGGAAGGAGAGAAAAAGTTGGAACAGAAATTTTTGCAAGGGTCAGTGTTGAAAAATTACCCATGCATATGTTTTGTCATTAAAAAGCTATAATAATAAAAATTTAAAATTTAAAAAAATCTTGAGAGTAACAAAAAGTTAAGAGTCTTGTCTGAGATCATAGAGCCAACATGAAACAGAGTTTTAATTTACAGCTAGGTTGTCCTTATATTCAGAGGTCAGTGTTTCTTATATTATATTGTTCCTTATCTATGACATGAGAATATAATATCTGTAGTGTAAAATAATATCTATATATTGTAACATAATATATAATAATATAATATAGTGTAATAAAATATCTGTAGTATAAATCAAAATAATCACTATAATTTGTTTTTCCTATCACACAGATTAAGAAACTGAGACTCAGGGAGCTTGATCTATTTGCCCCACATACTTAAAGGGTGTGAGATGGCACCGTATATAGAGTGCTGGGGCTGAGGTCAGGCTGATGTCATCTTTATGATTTCAAATCTGGCCTTAGACATTAGCTGTGTGATCTTGTGTAAGTCACTTAACCTCATTTTCTCATTTTTCTTATTTGTAAACTGAGCTAGAGAAGGAAATGGCAAACCACACTAGTGTCTCTGCCAAGAAAAATCCAAATGGAAAAGCACTCACATGTTCAAAAATGTTGTAGCAGTCTTTTTCTGTAGTGGCAAGGAATTGGACATTAAGTGCATGCCCATTAGTTGGGGAATGACTGAATGAGTTATGCAGGGGTCCTCAAACTTTTTAAATAGGGGGCCAGTCCATTGTCCCTCAGACTATTGGAGGGCCGGACTATAGTAAAAACAAAAACTTTGTTTTGTGGGCCTTTAAATAAAGAAACTTCATGGCCTGGGTGAGAGGGATAATCATCCTCAGCTGCCGCATCTGGCCCGCGCCTGTAGTTTGAGGACCCCTGAGTTATGGGATATTAAAGTAATGGAATATTATTATTCTATAAGAAGTGATCAGCAGGATGATTTCAGAAAGACCTGAAGAGACTTATATGAACCAAGAGAAACTGTATATATTAACAACAAAATCATATCACGATAAATTTGTGATGGATGGACTTGGCTCTTTTCAACAGTGCAGAGATTCAAAGCAATTCCAAGAGATTTGTGATAGAAAGTGCCACCTGCATCTAGAGAGCAAGCTATGGAGACTGAATGTGGTTCAAAGCATAGCATTTTCACCTTGTTGTTGTTGTTGTTTTACTTGTTTGTTTGCTTGTTTTTTTCCTTTTTTGTGCTTTTTTCTTTTTGGTCTGATTTTTTTTGGTATGTGACAAATTTGGAATTTTTTTTTTTTGCAAAGGTTTTGCAAGTATAAAAAGTGAAAAAAGAAAACCCCAAATGGAATTATGAAGAGTTGGATATGACTGCCCAGACCAGCTCACAAGGAATTTAACACCCTGAGTTTATATTCTCTAACTCTAAAAAACACATTTATGGATGGTAGGTCATAACATTGTGGGTTCTGTTAATAACGCACTATGTGACCTTGATCATATCATAAGAGCATTTGTGTGCCTGAATGTCATGGTACATATAAGGTGAGGGGTTCAGACAAGTTGATGATCCATCTAGCCTGACATTCTATAATTCAGTAAGAGCTATAAGGATTGGCTCTTTGTAGGTATAAAAAGTACACAATCTTGCCAGCATGGAAAATCAGGCCAAAATATTACTTAAATAGACATATTCATAGAATCAGAGATATAGAGCTGAAAGGGACCTCAGAGACAATTTAATCAAAACTTCTTCATTTTACAGAGAAGACTGAGGCACTGGGCTTTTAAGTGAATTGCCTCAAATTACATAGGTAGTAAGAGTCAGAACTCTTTCCAGTATATTAGTCTGCCTTCAATTATCCTTGAGAAGGGTCTAGTACTTAAATCAAGATTTTGGAATCCAAGTTTCATGCCTGGGATGAGCTTGAGGATTCTGGGGAAGTCCCTGATGCCCCTTGTAGTCCCTCCACTCAGATCTAATGAGACCTTGATGATACCGGCTTCCCAGTTAGCAAAGCCTTTGAGCTGTAATTACTAATTGATGTTTGTAAAGTATTTTAAATCCTCAGGTGACAGATGTAATCAAGGGGCAATTTATTATGGTAATTGTTATTAGTATAGATCATCAGTATTTGTAGATGTCACTTCTCCCTGCAAGCAGGTGTGTCAAGATTAGAGGGGAACAGTAGCTTTGAGTTAAATAAAAGAGTATCCATTATTTTTACAGCATATCCATACCCCCAATAGGCAGAGCTCTGGTGCTGAGAGAATTTTAGAAGGATGACAATCAGAGTTAGTACAAAACAGGACCTTCATTTTACACATGAGGTGAGGGAAGTCAAGAGATGGAAATCTAAGATGCAAAAATCAGCTGCTCTGATTTCAAATCTAGTGGAATTCGCCATCCTTCCCATTAATGTTAATGGTTCATATAGTCATAATCAAACTAGACATTTTTAATTTTTCTGGGTCAGACAAACCTAGTAGAACTAGGAATTCTGGTACTCTAAGTAAATATGCTTTGAGTATGCAGAGGACAATCAGACCCAGAAAGTTTGGACCTATATTTTAGGATGCTATGTCCCCCAACCCTGATCTTCTTTCCCAATCCCCAGGAGGAGATATTGTTGAGGAAAAAGCATAGAGAGTAATTGAGCCATAAGCATTTATTAAATTCCTCCTACATGCTGGGCTTTGTGGGATATAAAGAAAGATAAAAGTCAGTTCCTAACTAGCTACTAACTTCTCTGGCTCTGTGAATGAAAAACTCCCTTCTAAGCTGACTTTCCTTCTCCCAGCAGTACCTTCAGAGCCAGAAGGTTTAATAATGAATCCTGATGGCCCAGGAACACAAATGAGATATGCTTGTCTTTGGGCAATGATTGTAGTCTTTGAAATTAACATAGGTCTCTCATCATCCTAGTAACTCTTCTCTGGATGACCAATGTCCATCCTAAATTATAGTACCTGATTAACTTTATGTCCCCTTTCCTCCTGGGGCAACTAGACTAATAACTCAAGGGAATAATACAGAGATGATAAGCTTAGATTTCAAGAAAGCATTTGACAAAATCTCTCATACTATGCCTATGGCTAAAATTGAAAGATGATAATACAAATAAAGGGATTCGGAACTAGTTGAATGATTATATCCCCAAAATAATTACTAATGTGTCAATGTCAATTTGAAGGAAAACTTTTAAAATCAATGTTCTGTTTTTGATTCCTGGTCGATCAACATTTATTTCTTAAGTTAGATGAGAACATAGATAAATACATTCATCATTCTCCAGACCTATAAGTCCCCTGGTTCTAAACCAAGAGCCCATTATGTTTTTTGGTATTACGAATCTCTTTGTCATTATGGTTGAAAATATAGAACAAATTCAGAGTCTCTAGATTATAAATCTCTGCTCACGACTTGAGGGTGGAGTTGAAGGACTTTGGAGGCAACCATACCTGACCAAAAATTCCTTATTCACCTATTCTAACAAGTGGTCATCTGGACTCCAACTGGGAAGAAGCTATTATCTCTTAGGGCAAACCATTTCACTTTTGGAGAATTTTAAGGACTCTTTGTAGTTTTATCCTCTAACTCCTAGGAGAACAAGTTTAATCCCTTTTTCACATATCAGTCCTTTGAATATTTGAAGATAGAGACTTTATCTCTTCTAAATATTCTCTTTTCCCAGCTCAGATATTCCCAGTTTTTTCCACTAATCATCTCTATATGTTCTCTAGCCCTCTCAATATCTAAATCATTATGTTCCAGATGTGACCCAGATGATCTATGGTTTTTCTGAAATATGGTATCTAAAATTTACATTGAATTCCAGATTTGATCTGATCAAGGCAGAATATGACAGAATTACTGTCTCTTCTATTTTAAATTGTATTTATGTCTCTTTTAACATCACATTTTTGGCTTCCATGCAAAATACTCTTGACTCCTACTGAATTTGCAGTTTTCACAGAAATGGTTGTCTAGCTAAGCCTCTACTATCTTTTATTTGAGAAGGTAATTTCAATTCAAGAATAGAAATTTTCATTGATCCTAATTACATTTCATTTTATTCAATTTTATCCCTCATTTGAGCCTATGGAAAGCTTTTAGGAACAGAACCCTGTCATTTAGTGAGCTACCTGGCCAAGCTTTGTATCTTATGTCCACTTTACATTTATGCTATCTATGATATCATCTAAATCATGATATAAATGTTGAACCACAGTGGTACTGCCAAAGACAGATTACTAGTGTCTTCCCTGAGAGGTTTCTATCTGATCTGAAATTGACCCATTAATGACAATTCCTTGGATTGTTGCTAAGCCAATTCCAAATCTTACTTGAACTATCACCTTATTTGTGTCTTTCCATTTTATCCAAAAATATGATATAAAAGTTTGAAAGTGTTTTGCTGAAATTTAATCATACTAGATCTGTATCATTCCCTCATGCTATTAGAACTAGCTGTTACCCAGAGAAACAAAGGGAAATAAGGTTAGTTTGATTTTTGTTCTGATGACAAAAAGAAAGGAAAGAGGTGGTCCTCTGAAGGGAGAACAGAATGATACAGAGAAGTAGCATGGAACAAGAAAGAATAGGGGACATGAAGTCAAATGACCTGGATTTAAATGCTGACTCTATTTCAGTATTCAAGATCTGATTGTGGGCAAATAACTTAATCTCTCAGGGTCTGTATTTTGCTAATTTGGTGGAGGAGGTCACTTCTAGGTGTTTTCCACTAAAACCCCTAATTATAGTGCCAACAACACAATAGGCACAAGGAAGGATCTTGTGGCTGACCTCATGTCTGCCTAGCTCTTTATGGAGAACTGAATATGAAAAGAACTGGGGAAACAGTTTCCCTAGCCTTCAGCCACAACCGACTTCCAACATTATTTTGAAATCTTGAGATTATGAGAGAACTGGGGTAAGGGCAGACAAGACAAAGCAAAAGCTCATGGGAAAGTCCATTAGCAAAGAAGTTAAAGTCATGTGGCTGCTCATGATTATAGTTGGAAATGACTGTTCAGGAATTTTAGCTGTGTCCAACTCTTCATTATGTCATTTGGAGTTTTCTTGGCAAAGGTACTGGAGTGATTTGCCATTTTCTTCTTTATCTCATTTTACAGATGAAGAAACTGAGGCAAACATTTGGAAGCTCAGAAGTCTGCAAATAGTGGGAAAATGGCCATGGGTAGAAATTGGAAATAGACAGCAGTTGCCATCTTGAATTCTTAAATGATGCTGATTTGGTTTCTGAGATCCTGATTTACTAATTGGAGGACTCCTTTCCCATACCAAGTCTGGACTCCCTTTTATCACTTTAGCCTCTGCAGTCTGTACATTGGTTCTTCTCTGTCCTTTTCTGAGCCCCACCCTAAACTTTGCCCTCAGCTTCCTATTATAAAACTTGGATTCAAATTTTGCTCTTTTTTATGGGAGTGGTCTGTGGTAAGTTACTCTCCCTTTGGAGGCTTTATTCTCTTTATCAATAATAATAATAGATTTCATTTATGTAGCACTTTAAGATTTGAAAAGTTCTTTAGAGATAGTATTTTCCTCAATGCCATAAAATAAAGAGGCGAGATAAGATGATCTTAACAATCCCTTCCAGTTCCAAATTCTATGTGACATTTTTCTGCTTCAATGACTAAGGCCATTTTGGTTCAGGAATTTCACCTCATTCCCTATGCAGTAACAACAAATCCAAACAAACTGAAATTCTATTTTCAATGAGGAAACTGGAAGCCCTTTCTCTGTTTAACAGCAACTGAAAACTCATGCATAGTTTAGCTGACAAAAAATAATTAAGCATTTCCAGCTGAGTGTAGGAATCCAGAGGTTAAATTTTGTCTTTGAGGACCTTAGGTCAGCTTTATGCATGATAAGAGGGAGCTAGAGTAGGGCTTTGTTGAGAGAAAGTCCCAGGGTGAGATGTCCAATGATGCAATAATGGCCAAATATACAATTTCTGGTAATTTTTCCTCAGGGGATTTGTTGATATAATGGAAAGAGTACTTCTGCAATTAGTGGACTTGGATTCATATCCATCTTTTGATACTACCAATATAATCTTGAGTAAAGTCATTTAACCTCAACTCAGCTTGAAAATGGAGGGTTGAGTCCATGTTGCACCAGGTGGGGATGGTCTCCGAGGTCCTTTTCAGATGGATGTAAATGGTCACATTACTGGAAACAATGTTCTTAGGGAGCAATCATTTAATAGCCATATGGGTAAATAATGGTGTGTATGGCTTGTCACCTATCTTTTTTATTTTCCAGACAAATCAGGCTTCAAATAGGAGTAGAAGGAAAAGTAGGGAAGGAAAGAAAGGAGAAAGTAAGAGTGAAAGGGAGGAGGAAAAAGGAGAAGCTTAGGTTTGGGGAGAAGGAAAAAGGAGATTGAAAGATGGAGAAAGAAAAGGAATAGGATCCAGAAACAGATGACTTAGGACTGGGAGTAAGGAAAGAAAGAGGAACAAATAAGAGAAAGATAAATCTATAAGAGTTTGGGAAAATAAAAATGAAAGAAGACATCTAATCTAGCTCATCCTGCTTCAATTCTATTTCAGTAAAGCTGTGGCCTGTTCAGATACAGAACTGTACCTACCACTTCCAGTCCCAAACCTGGAATTTCTCTCCTCTCTCTCTATCCTGAGTTCCTGGGTTCTCCAAACTTTAGAGAGTTTTTTTGAGTTAATTCTGGTTTTTTTCAATCCAGCCAACTTTATTGTTTTGTTATATTAGAATTTCATTTACAGAGGAGACATGGATTGAGGTATCAAGGCATTGCAAACAATATTGTGGATGGGGGCTAGAATGAATAATTAGCCTTCTTAAATAATCTTTTTTTTTAAAGAGAAATTTAGCATATCCATAGAACTCTAGAATCTTAGAATAAGAAAAGCCCTTACTTATCATTATCCTCCTATTCAATGTGCATATCTTTTCTAGAGCAAAGCTTCTTAAAATTGTAGGTTGCAACCCCAAATGGGGTCACATAACAATGTGGGAATCATGAAATTAAGAATTATTATCAGTAAATGTTTGATTTATTTACCTATTTCATAAACCTACATAGCCAGAGTCATGTAAAAATTTCTCAGGCAAAAAGGGGTTGCAAGTAGAAAAAGTTTAAGCCCTGTTTTAGAGGATCCTTAATGTAATACCAATAATGCTAACATTAACAGTAACAATAACAACTATCATTTTTATAATATTTTTAAGTTAGCAAAACATTTTACATAGAACACTGTGAGACTGAGGCTATTACCTCCATTTTACAAATGAGGAAACTGAAGCCGAGGATAGTTAAGTGACTTGCCCAGGATCCCATGAGGAAGCATCTGAAACACAATTTGAATTCAGGTATTCTGATACTGAGTCAAGCACTTGTTTACTTTAACTATTCTTAGCAGTCTACAATAGTCATTCAACTAAGTCATTCAACTTCCAAAGAAGAGGGAACATTACCCCAATTCTATTGTTGGTTGTTAGGGAGTCTTCCTTCCTTCTACTGAAATGAAATCTGCCTCTCTGTAACTTTTTCCTATCATTATTATTAGTTCTCTCCTCTGGAGAAATGGAGAATAAATTGAGCACTCTGCTTTTCCTCCTGCTTTTTTAGATAGAAGTAGGCAATGATCATGTCAGGTCAACTATTCATATCCATGTCTGAAATGATTTTGAGTCCCTTTTACCTAACTGCTACCCTTCCTTTCTTGACATTTTCCAATTTGTCAATGTCCTTCAAATGCAGCTACTGTAAGAGATGATTCTTATTTGTTCATAAGGAAAAGATGAGAGAACCATGATCCATAAAGGTTCGACAATTCATTTAGATCATGCTGGGATGAAGTAGTAGAGCTAGGCTAAAACAGGCCTCCCTATAACTTCTTCCTGTCCTTCCAGTTCTTCTCTCTGAAGAACAGGGAGTCTGTTCTCTCTTCATCCACAGGTAATTAGTGTTTGTGTCCTTTAAGTCTTGTATGGTCTAAACATCTATTTCCTAAGCAGGTCAGGATGCACCTCTATTTGGAAACATTTTTGTCAGCAGCCAAGTGCTTAAAAATAATTAAATCTGACTTCTTTACAAATATTCTGTGGCTTTGAATTTTCTCTAATTTAATCCCAAACAGCTGTTCTCCAAGCACAATGACCTCTTTCAACACATCTCAGCCTTCTAACAGTTCTTTAAAAGCAAAATATGCTATTAGGAAGCTCACTAAGAGAAAAATAAAAATGACCCTCTCATTTCACACTTTTCTTTTTTCGAGTTAGTTCTGACAGACTTCTTTTAAATGGATCAAATTTATGCCATATTAATGGAATGGTGAGCAAGAGAAAGACCACTGGATTGCCAATGAGAACACCTGGTTTCAGATCCCAGTACTGCTACACTTACCCTTGTGACCTAGGTAAAATACGTAATCCCTTCTTGCTTTGTTTCCTTATCTATAAAGTGAGACTAGGTCATATGATCTAGCCATTAATAAATAATAAAAAATAAATAAAATAAAAGTAAAAATAAGTAAAGAACAAACAAATAAATAAAATAAAGTCATTAATAAGCAAGGCTGCTGCTGTTTTTGCTGCTGTTTGTCCTTGATAAGCCAAAATACATCCAAAAGAGGATGAGCAGAGTGATAAAAGACAAGGAGTCCATGCTCTACAAGGATCTGGGATGGAAATGGGGCTGTTTAACCTTTGGAAAAGTTCGGGGGGCACATGACAACTGTCCTTAAGCAAGAAAAGAAAGAACTGTCACCAGGAAGAGAAATTAGATATATTATGATTTGCTCTCAGAGAGCCTAGGAACTATAGACAACTAGTATCAGTTGTGAGCAGCTATTAAAGCATTCATTTAGTGCATCATCTTTGCTAGGCTTTAATAATAAAAAGACAAAAATGAAATGGTCCGTATCTTCAAAGAATTTATATCCTATTTGGGTTGGAGGTGGGACAATATACCCACAGATAAACATATACAAAATGTACATGAATAAATAAGGTAATTTTTTGGAGGGGATAAAGGAAGGTAGCCTAACAGCTGAACAGATAATAAATGGGCTCATGCTGGTGATTTTTGATGAAACCTAAGTATTCTAAGAGGTGGAAGTAAGGATAGAGTACATTAGCATGTATTCCAACAAGCATAGTGGGCAACTTGTACAAAGAAATGGATATGGATGATAAAATATCAAGAGTAACTCATAGCAAGAAGGCCAGATTGGATGGGTAGTAAAGTATGGGAAAGAAGGTGATGAGAAAAAAGATAAATTCTGACTTGAGGCAATGACAAACTTCTTAGTAATCAGGATCTTTTCAAAGTGAAATGAGTCACTTCTGGAAGTGATGGGTTCACTCTCATGGTATCTTTCTCTTTAAGCAAAATCCAATGATTGCTGGTTGAGTGAACTACAGAGAGGGACCTTTATCATGTTTGGGTTGGCCCTTGATGATGCTTGAAGACCCTTGTTTGTTTGAAATGTTGTGATGCTATTACCTACAGAGCCCCTTCTAGCTCCAAATCTATGATCCTAAGTATTTTCTCCACATACAACAGAGCAGAAAATAGCACTGGCCAACAAGAGGTATCTCTGGTTCCAATTTTATATTAATTTGCCACACTTGTTTTGTATCCATCTGTTAATTATGCTCTTTTCAACTTAACAATGGTGACTAATGGTACAAGAAGAACAGTAGACTCAGCAGAGCTCATTCTATGAAGAAGAGAATAGAAACAATGTCCAATTGCACTCTGAGGCTGCATGCTTTAGTGAACTCTATCCTAAGCACCATTCAAGAGCAAACCAAGATCACTGGGTCTCAAGATGCAAGCATTTGGGAAGAAGTCATTTTGGACTCCCAAATTCTCAGAAGGGAATGAATCCTTACAAACTTGTTTCTTGCCCTTATGAGAATGAAAATCTTAAGATGCATTAACCAGTCTAATCAACAGAGCAGCAGAGGTGTTGGTATTTATGCTGGTCATAACCTATTTGGAGTGAATACCTAATCTAGTTCCTGGGAGAGACAATGCTAAGAAGAAAAGCAAGGTAGAAGCATACTTTATAGTAACTTGACTGGTAGGCAGATTCCATCCAGGAAGAGTTTTATTTAAATGAACAATAACCATCAGAGCTAAGTCAATGATAACCCAGTTTGAGACTTAAACATGAGTGCATCCTTTCCTGAACTGAAGCCCTTCAGTGTAAATGAGACAAATATTGGCCAATTAAAAAGAACCAGTGATATACTAATCATTTATCTGTCATCACAGGAGCAACCTCATTTCCCAGAGACATGTCATCAGGTTGCCCACAAGGCTATAAAAGTTAATCCGAAATCACCTTGTCTGCTCTATGCCATGCTTTCTCTACTTGGGCCATGACCTCCATCTCCTTCTCATGAATAATCTAAACTCAGTTCCAGATCGCTCTGTTCTGATAAATGCAATTTTGTCTTATTATGCTCTATGTCACATCCCAGCCCTAAGTGGTACTCCTATCCTCCTTTTCAGTTTCCCTGTACATCTAGTTTTCCCCCTTTAGCATGTAAGTTCCTTGAGAGAAGGCAATATTTTTTTGCCTCAGTATTTGACACATAGTAAGTGCTTAATAAAAGCTCTCTCTATGAAGATCTGAGTTCAAATCTGGCTTTAGGGACATATGTATCTATTTATCTATCTTTATATCTCTATCTCTAGCCATATCTATATCTATGTATCTGTCTCTCTTTCTCTATATATCTATATCTATCTACATATCCCTCTCTACCTATAGATATATATCTATATCTAATAGCTATATGCAGTCCTGAGTAAATTATTCTGTTTTTCTCAGTTTCCTCATCTGTAAAATGAACTGGAAAAGAAAATGGCAAACCACTCCAATAATTTTGCCAAGGGGCATGAAGATTTGGACACAACTGAAACAAATGAACAACAAAAAACTATTCAATCAACTAGCATTTATTAAAGACCTCCTAGTGATGGAAAAAATCCCAGAAAAAATTTAGTCTAATTCATCTTGAGGGAGGGAGGGAAATTAACTGACTTGCCCAAGATTACATTTATAAAATGGCAATAATGGTCAAGGTAGTGAGGGGGACTTGAAGCCAGATTCTCTCATTATTGAGCCAAAGGCTACAATAGATCAATAAAGATCATCTAATAGGGCATAGATATTAGTAAGAAGTGCTCATGTAGATAGAAATATGGGTCCTTGAATTGTTGATTTCATTTATTTTATATTTCTTTTAACTGAATCCCCCACATATTGCCTATATAACCATGGATTAAGAGCTTTGGATTTGTAATCAGAATTAGGTAGACTCAAATATTTTGAGAGTTACTAACTATGTGACCATCAGCAAGTCACAACTGTTCTGAGTATCAGGCCACTTCGAAAACTGAAAATTAGAGAGAGGTTGTGTTCTGGATCCATGGAGGAACATAATTCTTGCTATCTGGTCTATTAATGACTTCTTTGTCATAAGGAATTCACAATGGCTCTGATGAAACAAGGAATAAGACAAGACAAAGGATAGTGGCTTCAGTTCAAACTTTATGCTTTCTTACATCCGCAAAGCAGACATTCTGAAAACCCATTTCTGTCATTCTGGGAACACTGACCCCATGGCTGAGGTCCACCCAGATGCCTTGTGACCATTTCACTGAAAGTTCTGGGGCACTTCTGAGATTGGAGGGAAGGGGCCATTGAGGAAGAGGAACCTTCTTTCCTGGGCCTTCCTGGGACCAACAATCAGCCTAATGTATATGAAAATGGAAAAGACTGGAAAGGTTGGTCTCTCCTTTCCCATACTCACTCCATTGGCTTTGCTCAAAGCCTGGAAGTAGATGCTGTAACTCTTCAAGGGTGAAAGAGGAGCATTCCAATAGCCATTGTAGGTTTTATTGTCCCCTACTGTGAATGGCTGTGTAACTGGCAGGTTGACAGGCTTCAATTCGGCTGCAAAGTAGTGTAGAGAATCCAGGCTAGAAGCATTCTTGTAGCTCACAGGCACTGAGAAGCACTCAATGATGTCTGCAGCCCTCCTGGCCTTCTGAAGTCTCTCCTCCTTGACCACCAACTGATAGACACTGGGAAAGGAAGGAGGAAAAGATGAGCAAAGGAAGAACCCAGTTATACCAGACAACTACAGGCAAGAGGGAGAAAGGTGAACAAGTAGCCACCAGAACTTATCTGGAGGAGAGTTCCTGTATAAGATAAAGCTCTAGTCGCCTAACCCCAGCTCTGGTACAGTAGCTCTGTATCTTCCCAGAAAGAGATAAATAACTCTATCTATAGCTATTAGATATAGATATATATCTATAGGTAGAGAGGGATATGTAGATAGATATAGATATATAGAGAAAGAGAGACAGATACATAGATATAGATATGGATAGAGATAGAGATATAAAGATAGATAAATAGATACATATGTACATCCTTTGTTCCTCACCCCATCCTGGAGAATAGGAATTTTATGTGTGTGTGATCTATCAGCTATCTATCTATCATCTATCTAAAAGGCAAATCATCTCACCTACCCTCAGTTTGCTGGATCAGTAAAATGAGATGACAACTAGATGACTTCTATTTTTTGTTGTTCAGTCATTTTAGTCCTAGCCAACTTTTCGTGATCTCATTTGTAGTTTTCTTAGCAATGACACTGGAGTGATTGGCCATTTTCTTTCCAAGTCCGTTTTATATATGAAGAAACTGAGGCAAAAAGGGTTAAGTGACTTGGTCAGGATCACACAGCTAATCAATGTCTGAGGCTAGATTTGAACTCAGGAAGATGAATCTTCCTGACCTAAGGATTAGTACTCTATGCACACTATGGTGCCATTTAGCTACCCAGGTGACCTGTATAGTCTCTACTAGTTCTAAATCCATAATAATCTGATCCTTATCTATGTAACTTACTAGCTTGACTTTTGGGGACCTCAATTTCTAGAGGAATTGAATTCAGTGAAAAAATGCATCTTTCTTGGGATGTCACAAAGCATTACAGAATGCTCAAGCTGAAGGGACCTCATCCAACACAGAATATAATGCTCTCATTATCCAGACATGCAAATCAAAGCTTAGAGTCTTCTTAAGATCATCTAAGTACTTAGTGGGACACTACTCTTTCTCCCAGTCCAGGGGTTTTTAAACTTTTAGTATCATGGATCTTTTTGGTAGTCTGAAAGGCAAGGAGCCTTTCTCACAATGATAGCATTTCCATAGCAATTTAAGATTTTGCAAAACACTTCATGCATGTTATCTCATTTGATTCTTCTAACAACTCGATGAGGTAGATGTTATTATTAACCCCTTCTTACAGATGATGAAATTGAGACTGAGAGGTTTGATTTAAAGAAATACTAAATTTTACCTGAGAGGTTAATGAAAATAAAGATGCCATTTTTTCCCATCCAGATTCACCGACCCCCTGATGTTGAGAACCCCTATTTTGTACTATACTTCTATGTCCTGAGATTCTGTTTTATCAGATTTTGAATACAACTGGGAGATTATGCTGAATACATTATATGCAGTAGATGTTCTCATGCTGAATAATGCAGCTTCTATGAGAGCATCAGGGGCAAATTGTTCATTTCTCTAGCTCCTTCCTTAAGGGGCCATAGCCTAGGTTGAAAGATAGAAACTATTTTCAAACAATAATAGAGGTGTATTAGTTACTGGGGGTAGGCTTGAGATGGGAGATGACAGGGGAGGAAAAGGGGACACATCCTGAATTTTCACTCCAAACAAAATTGCTTTTGAAAATTGAAAACCTGGACAGCTTTCCCTACATTTTTTCCTCTTTATAGACATACAGTACTTTGGTTGCGGACTTTGATCTTACTGTCTTCTCTAGTCAGGAAGAAGCCCATCTGGCTATTAACGGGAATAACAAGTCCCAGATTATCTTGTTTGTACAGAGTGATTTGTATAGAGGCTTTCTTCACTGTCTATCCCTCAAATCTCTGGGCATCTTTAAACAATCTTTGAGATATTGATTAGTAAATCTTTAGACAGGTCTGGGACCTAATTTGCCAGGTGCATTCCACCTAGCTCCTCCTTGATCTCTCCCTGTGAGTTATCAAATACTTCCCTGGTCCTGACCTGACAAACTCCAAAAGTTGTGTTTCTTCCAATAAAAGGTCTGCTCATGATGAAGGTGTTTGCTAAGCCCTTTCCAGGACTAAGCCCACAATGAAGTACTCTCTCTCTCTCTCTTCTTCATAGTGCCTTCCCTTTAATGGTGTCTTTCTCTTTACTACAGCTGTTTGGTTAGGCTGCTAAACTCCTCTATGAATTTAGGCTGCCAATCAATGGCTCACTCCCACCTCATGGAGTATTTCCTTTTTTCTGGTTAACTGTGAGTTCCCTGGAGAACTTGTCTTTTCCTTGCTAACTATATGCTCTCTAAACTCTATTTCATATTTGCCATTCCTAGTGCCTATTTTACCCCTTCATTCTATCTACAAATAAACCTCTCTCCTATATAATAAACCTATCTTTTGGCAAAGAGACTGGCCACTATGAATTTGTCATGTGTTTATTTTGAACTAAGAATTGCTACCCTGACCTTATCACTTCTAAAGTAAAACAGAGTTACATATCTTATCAATATCTGAGACTCACTTAGGACTCAGGTCTTCCAGGCTCCTGGTAGCCACCTGTGCTACCTAGAAAGATGCAGGTTTCAATTCAATAAACATGTATTGAGTACCTACTGTGAGCAAGTCACCCTGTTAGGCCCTGGGAATTCAAAGACAAAAATTAAACAGTCCCCATCTTCAAGGAACTGCTATTCCTCTTAGGGATATAATAATAAACAGATGGGAGAGAGAAAAGTTAACTTAATTAGTTTGATTTTTTATTTTGACAAAATTCTCTTCTTAAGAAACTCAAGCATTCTGCAGAACCTATCCCAGCTAATCCCTCTACACTTGCAGAAGGACTGAAAAAAGGCAGAAAAGCAAAGAAAAGATT
Organism: Antechinus flavipes; assembly: GCF_016432865.1. NCBI lineage: Eukaryota > Metazoa > Chordata > Mammalia > Dasyuromorphia > Dasyuridae > Antechinus > Antechinus flavipes. The sequence continues at coordinate 443,166,629 of NC_067399.1, read as the reverse complement.
CGGCTTGTGGAGGATTAGTGGTTTGTATAAGGGAAGGGCAAAAGGCACAGGAAAATGAGATAGACTTCAAGACATGCCGGCAGTAACTGCCTCTTGCTTCCTTTTAATCTCTTTCCATAGTGGTTCCTATATTTTGGCCAAAGAACTATTTGTTCTCAAATAGACAAAAAGTATTGGAGTTTGGAGAAGAGTAGTGGGGAAATCTTTTCTCCTTTTCTATTTGTGAGTTCCAAAATTTTATTTCCAGCCTCATTAGAATCACACAAAATAACAAAACCTATCTCATGTCCAAAAGATGGCTGCATTAATATTGCCTTCTTCTCCCCTCTCCTCAATGCAGCTCCTGTAGTCCTGAAATCAATGGATTAAGTAAGATTCTAACTTCTAATAGCTAACCCTTAGATTGAGCCCAGACATTGCCTGGGGCTCACTACTTCTCAGTTTGTCACTCCTGAAGCATGTGTGTAAGGTTATTTTTAAAAAGTCAGAGCAAAAGATATAATCTAATGTGGAGGACAGGGCACTGGAGAGTGCTGGGATGGGAGTACAGAGACCTGAGTTCAAATCCTGACTTTGTTTTTCACTCAGAGTCCTTGAGGCTAGACTATTCAGAGAACCCCAAGGGTCTCTTCCCCTTCACACACTAGTTTTCTAGGACTTTGTCTCATGAATTCATTTTTGATTATCTGCCTTTCACAGAGACTATGGCCTATGGTCATTGTAAGGAAAGGAGAGAAAGTAAGCCACTCTCTTTTTAATACATACATTTTTTAAAAGAAAGAAAATAGTACTCTTTTTTTTCCTTCTCATGTCATTCTTAGTTTCCTCTGCATTGTGCTGCAAATACAAGTGTAGAAGAAGCTGCTTTATTTAAGTTTACAGGTAAAGATAAAATCATACATAAATAAAGCTATTTCTACGATTCAAAAGAAAAGCTTGCAATAAACTCTTCAGAAAAATTTGCAAAGGGAATGGTAGTTTTCAATGAAAATATTCTGACAGCAATATAAGAGAGTGGTTTAAAATATCCTATAACAGATTCTATTTCCTCATATATTTCCCTTTTCTGAAATATTTTTTTTGTCTTCAGGAAAGGTCATCAGCCTTTCTCTAAGCTTTCAGCCATATCAAAGGGCTGCCCATCTACTTCACCATGTTTGATTCATAGTATATTAGAAACCACCAAGCCTAACCCCTTCTTTTTTTATTAAGAAGGAAATGGAGAGAAATGACTCATCTAAAATCACAGAGCTAAGAGGTAGCAGAACTAAGACTAACCTAGTATCTTGACTTTTATGCATGCTATTTCTACTATACTGAGACCTTTCTTGGCAAATATTCAAATATTTTCAACACAATTTACTTGTATATATGTGTATTGTGTCTTTGTGTGTTCCTAGAGTAAATAAATCTTGTTTTCCATTTCAGAAATCAAAGGTGAGCCAGGATTCCTTTCTTAAAAATTTTTCTTGTAATCAGTTTCTCAATCATGGATTTATTTTGTGAAACACAAGACACAGAAGCCATGTGGCACAGCAGATAATGTCCTAACTTAGAACCTGGCATGTTATTTAATCTCTCAGATCCTCCTTTACCTCATCTATAAAATGGGAATAATGATACCTATCCTACAGAACAGTTTGTTGTGAGTTTCAAATGGAAAGTAAAACACTTTGCAAACATTACCTGTCAGTCATAAATAACAAATAACTATAACTATCATCAAGTATGTGATATAGTATCATGGAAAATCTAGAACTCAAAATAGTAACAACATTGAGAATACCTTAAGGACATATAGTCATATTCTTGACTATAAATGCAAAAATATCACCTGAGTTTGATGATCTTTAATGGCCCTTTTCCTAGGAGTCTTCAAGAGACAATCCCCAGTGAAAGACAATATAGCAAGCTGAATGAAATGTCACAAAACTCAGTTTTGAAAATGAAAATTAAAGTATGTGAAATGAGGAAAAGAGGGCAGCTAAGTGGCGCAGTGGATAGAGCACCAGCTCTGAAGTCAAGAGGACCTGAGTTCAAATTTGACCTCAGATACTTAACATATCATAGCTGTGTAACTTTGGGCAAGTCACTTGACCCCAATTGACTCAGGAAAAAAAGAAAGAAATAAGGAAAAGAGAGGGAGTAATGAATGACCACACTGATAACTTCCAGAAATGGGGTCAGGTAGTTGCTGACCTTTCCATAATAGGGGATACTTAGAACCCAACTCAAAGGTGAGGTTAACTGATAAAGAAAACAGATAGGATGTTTCTATTGAAAGTGAGAAAACAATTCAGAAGAATTCCTTCCTTCTTTCTTTTCTCCCTCCATCCCTCCTTTCCTTCCTTTCTCCTTTCCTTCCTTCCTTCTTTTCTGTTTCTTTTCTTCCTCTCTCCCTCCATTTTTCCCTTTCTTTCTCCCTCCCTCTCCCACTCCTTCCCTCCCTTTCCCTTCCTTCATTCCTTGTTCCTTCCTTCCTGCCTTTCTTCTTTTTTTCCTTCCTTCCTGGTTTCCTTCCTTTCTATATACTATATTTATCCATTCAGTAATTCATTCATTGACTACATGTAAGCTCTACGGTGTGTGATAGGGAAAACAGAGATAAATCAGGCACTGTCACTAAACTTATGGAGCTTAAATGTAGTAAGAGAAGTAAGACATATAAATAGGATAAATATGTTGTCAGTTTGAATATAAGTACATTAGAGGAAAAAAATATGCCATGAGATCAAATGAGGGAGAGAAAACTGATTTCTAATTTGATGGAGTTTTGAAGGGAGAATTAGGGAATTTTCAAAAAAAAATTAAAACTGAATTTACTACCTATACTTTACATCAAATTTTCCAAAAATACAAAGTCCACTTACTTATAAAACATACCATCTGAGTTTATTATTTCAAAATACCACCACCCAAAGAGAAGATTGGGTAAGAGCTGGACCCAACAGTAGAAGTCATGTTTTTGTTTTAATAAAAAATTCAGGAGAATCAAGATGTATGCCCTAGAAACCTATTTGGTTTCACAAACCAATCTACACACTGGCTCAATGAGCAACAGGAAAGTCAAGGAATTCTGAAACTACAACTAAAGAGCAGAAAAATGGCACTTTTATTTAAAAGAAAACACACCCCCATCTTCAAAGAGCTCTTTCCCTTAGACCCAACTCTTAAAATTTTCACTTGACTATTTTGTCCTTTTGTTTTATTTTTGTGGCTGTTCCTAGGTGGATCCATGGAATTGCAACAAGTCAGACATGGCTGAACAATAATCGATAGCATTTACTTTCTTCTAACAGGGAGTGGCACAGATCCATCTCTATTATTACTAGGGGGAATCTAATGAAGGAGACAACACGGAAGAAAAAGAACGACAGAAATCATGTTCCCCCATTGATCTCCTTGAGTGTAGGGACTACTTATTTGCTGTTCTTTGTATCCCCCAGGTTTAGTACAGAGCCTGGCACATAGGAAGCACTTAATAAATGCTTGTTCTAAAATATTTACAGCAGTTATTTTTGTGATTGCTGGATAATAACTGGAAATTTAAGGGATACCCATCAACTGGAGAATGACTAAACAAGCCATGGTATATGATTGTGATGGCAAATTATTGTGCTATAAGAAATGACAAAAAGAATGATTTTTTAAAAACTTGGAAAGATTTACATGAACTAAAGCAAAGTGAAATAAGCAGAACCAGGAGAACAATGTACATAGTAACAGCAATATTATATAATGAAGAACTGTGAATGATTTAGCTAATGCTCAGCCATACAATGATCCAAGAAAATCTCAAAGGACTAATGATGAAATATAGTATTCACCTCAAGAGAAAGAACTGATATTGCTTGGATATAGGCTGAATCATACAATTTTTTTCATTTTTTCTCTTTTTTTAATTCATGTCTTCTTTTACAAAATGACTAAAATGATCCCCCACATTAAAAAAAAATACTTGTTCTCTTGACTTTTCATAAGAAGACTCATTCTGTGAAGCCAGGTCAGTTTCTACTCCACAGTAATTCCAAGTAAACCTCTGAGAAGGGAGACTACTTCAAGCATCCAATAACACTGTTTCAAGGAAAGGGACCATTAAAGTTCTCACATGGATGTCTGAAGATCTGGTTTCCAGGCTCCCTTCTGTCACTTAAAAGCTATGAGACCTTGGACACAGTTTCCTTATTTGCAAAACAGGGTATTGATCCAAATAGTTCTATGATTTTTTATGGATTACTTAAAATATTTCTTCTTCTGCCCCTCACAATTTAACCATTTATTCCCAGGGGTTCTCTCCATCCTTGGGCTGACCCCTTTCATGGTAGCAGGAGGACCATGGACAAATGCCCCTTTGGGAAGCTTGATCTAGAGATGTCCTATCAGCCAATGACCGTTACACAGGAAAAGCTCTGTCCTTGGCCAACTTTTCAGAAGCTAAAGAAGCGTAACTCTCATAGGAAGCCAAAAACAAGTTCCCTAGCATTACCTGCAACCTCCTAAGACATTCTTGAAAGCAGTAATTTTGTGGTGGGTGGTGATAATCTTTCTCCCATGTATTCCTTCATGTAATAATTAACTATAGTCAGATACATTCTTCAAAAACGAGGTCTCTGAAATCATCACAGAGGCATGTCCCACTGGCTTTGGAAAAGACATCCCTTCTTGCCCTAAACAGTAGAATTGGAAGGGAAAGACTTGTTGCAAATAATTTGTGAGTTCTTAATGGTTATCTTACCCAGGGAAATCATGAATAAAAGAACAGTGCCAGCCCAAGCTCGCTCACACAAAGACAAGGTGTATTAACAATGCTATTTGAGAAGATACCCAGAGTCTGGCACACAAATTATTCACACTGAGCCCTAGGGTAGGAATGCTTTTCTAATGGTTCTTCTCAAGGCTAATGAAGTCAGGGATGTTTTTTCCTGACTACCAGAAGGAGGGGACAATGCTGCATCAGTTGTAGCTTAAATAGGTTTTGTTTTGAATTGTATTTAGTTTATAGAAAACAAGAAGTTAAGGAATAATGTAATGTGGAAAGCTGTTTTCTTCTCATTTCTCCCAAATAAATTGTTTCATAGATGGTTGCACAGAAACTTTGATTTAAGTGGGCAGATGAATTGAGCCCATATCTCTTGGCTACTACAAAAGCCTTCTCTGAATGCTTAGAGGTTCTCATCTAGAGAAGCCCTAGCAGTAATGTGACTAGGGGCTGGGAGAAAAGTGCTGTACCTGGGAGATAGAGTTAATTCAAATTCAATTCAATTCACCAAGCATTTATTAAACATCAGCTGTTAATCAAGTGAGAAGAAGCTAGGTGGCTCAATGGCACTAGCCCTAGAATAAGAAAGACCTGAGTTCAAATACCACCTCATACACTAACTGTGTGACCCTAGACAAATTACTTAATCTCTGCCTTAATCCACTGGAGAAGAAAATGGCAAACCACTCCAGTTTCTTGCCAAGAAAACCACATAGACAATATGGACCATAGGGTCAGGAAGAGTCACTTGTGCCTGAACAACAACTAACCAGGCACTATGCCAGAATCTGGGAATACAAGACAAAAATGAAGGCATTTCTATCCTTAGATCTTTTATTTTCTATTAGGAAGCAGCATGGTACAGGACTAGAAGTATTGGACTTGTTGCCACAGGGTCTGAATTTGAGCCACTTACTGCCTTTGTGACCTTAGGCAAGTCATTTATCCACACTGGGCCTCAGTTTCCTTATCTGTAAAATGACAATATTGAATTAGATTCCTTTTATCTTTAGTTTAATCCATTGGAAAGTGTGGTGGACATTAGGAATCCTAGGACTTGGGTGAGAATACTGTATCTATCACTGTAAAAGAGTGAATAACTCATTTTACCTCTCTTGGCCTCAGTTCATGTATCTGTAAAATGAGCAGGGCAGGAGGGAGCAGGGCTCTCAGATTTGCAACCTCAGGATTTTCCTGGATTCTTCACTTTTCCTTATTTTATACATTGTCAGTTACCAAACCTTTCTGTTTCTCTTTAAGATCTTTCTCCCACCCACATCCTTCTCTCCACAAAGCCACCTCCTTAGTTCAAACTCTTATCACTTCCTGCTTAGATTATTCAACAGCTTAATTCATCTCTCTCAAGTCTCTTCATACTCCAGTTCATTCTACACATTGCCACACACAACACACATTTTTTGAGAAGCTTTCCTTCAGTGCAAAGCCGACCATGTGACTAACCTACTCTAACAACAGCAGTGACTTCCTATTACTGCCCACAGTGATGTGATTTAGGAGAGCAATTTTGACACCAAATGATGGGATTGAAGTTCAGCACCAAATGTTGAGGTTTGGTCATGTGAAGAATTCAAAATGGCAATTCTCTTTGGCAAATAAGTCAGGTTTATTCAGGAGAAGATAATACAGACAAAATGAGATACAATAGACACCAGAAACAGTAAATATGAAACTGAGTTGGGAGAGAATATAACAATCAAAAATGGAAAAGACAAGTTCCCAACTCACAATTTACCAGTAGAAAGGGAACACCCCATAAGGTAGTAGTATGCCCTTAGCTGGCAGGCTAAATCCATAGAAGAGGTTAGCACCCTGAAAGAGTTAGTTATAAGAACGAGAAAGACACCATGAGTAAGGGAGGATGAGAAGATGACAGGAAAGAAACCATGAAACATGGTGGAAGGATGAGGAGAAAGACACCATGAAGCAGAATGCTGTGATGGGCTCAATAAAAATGGCTTGAGCCATAGACAGATTTATAGGAGAAATTTAACCTCAGAATTTTGCTATAATTTGAATTTCTGACTAGACATAGCAAGGTATAATCCCACAGAAAGTGAGACTACAAGGTTAAACTGATCCCTATCAGTATCCTTTTCTGCTTGACTCAGAGAGTAATTTTATCAGTACTTCAAGCTTTCTCTACTAACCCCACCTAGTGACCCAGGATCTCATCAACAGGATCAAATAAAAGCTTCTCAGTTTAGATTTTAAAGCTCCACATAACCTGGCCTCAACTATCTTTCCATCTTCACTGAACATCACCCTATTTGCTTTGCTCTCTCTGCAATCCAGCAATACTGGCCTTCTTTGGGTTCTTCATATAGAATACTTCATCTCCAGAACTTTGCACTGCCATCACCTCATTCCCAGAATCCATTCTCTTTTTAAAAATCACTCAAGGACTTCCAGTTAAGATGGCGGAGAGGAGGCTCACAGTTGCATAAGCTCCGCGCTTTCTCTCACTATCCACTTCATTACAAGCCTCTGAATCAATGCTTGACTGAAAAAAACCCACAAATAGTTACCAAGAGAAGCCATCCTTGAGATCCGCCAAGAAAGGTCTGTCTTTACTGGAGGGCTGGGGCGGTTTTAGATCGGGCGCAGGCGGTGGGCAGCGGCAGTGAGAGCACAGGAGCAGACTGGAGAGGGGGTGGGGAGTGATCGTAGCCGTCTCTGCGGGGAGAGCTTCGCTACAGGTTTGGAACCTGCAGCAAGTCAACAGCCCAGCAGAGAAGCTAAAAACACCGGGGCTGAAGAATACAACCCCAAACAGCTGGAGTCTCTCAGGACCTGGCCCCCCCCCCCCCTTCCCCCACTCAGTGACTCAGCACGCTTTGGGATCTCAGAGCGCAGGCGCAGCACAGTCCTGCTAGTGCCTCACTGCTGCCACCTGCAGTCTGTAGAGGAAGCTCGATAACACACCCAGCCCCCCCCCCCCCCCCCCCCAAAGAAAGACTCCAGTTTTTTCTGTTTTTCTTTGGTAGTTTATCTCTGATTAATAGACAGAATGAGCAAGAAGCTGAAGAGGACTTTAACCCTTGACAGCTTCTATACAGATAGAGAGCAGACTCTAAATCCTGAGGAGACTAAAAACAGGCAGTCCCCAGGTGATTCCCCAAAGGAGGAGATCGTCTGTTCCTCAGCACAGATGAATCTCATAGAAGTGATTAAAAAGGCTCTCACAAGGGAGCTAGAAGAAAAATGGGGAAAGCAGAGTGAGGCTTGGCAAAAGGAGAGGGAGGCTTGGGAAAAGGAGAGGGAGGCTTGGCAAAAGAGCCTGGAGAAAGTTAAAGAGAGAGTGGATAAAGAAGTAAAATCCTTGAAAAATAGGATTAGTGAACTGGAAACAGAAAACAGCTCTCTAAAAAACAAAATTGGCGAAATGGAAAAAAATTCCACAGAACAAAAGAACTCAATTGGACAATTAGAAAAAGATTTTAAAAAAGTGAGTGAAGAGAATACTTCACTGAAAATCAGAATTGAACAAGTGGAATTGAATGACTCGAGGAGACAAGAAGAATCAGTCAAGCAAATCCAAAAAAATCAAACAATGGAGAAAAATGTGAAATACCTTCTGGGGAAGACAACAGACCTGGAAAACAGATCCAGGAGAGACAATCTGAGAATCATTGGACTCCCAGAAAAACATGATGAAAAAAAGAGCCTGGACACTGTCTTCCAGGAAATTATCAAAGAGAACTGCCCAGAAGTCATAGGAACAGAGGAAAAAATAAACATTGAAAGGATTCATCGATCACCCACTGAAAGGGATCCTAAAATCAAAACACCAAGGAATATAGTGGCCAAATGCCAGAACCCTCAGGTGAAAGAAAAAATATTGCAAGCGGCTAGAAAAACCCAATTCAAGTATCAAGGAGCCACAATAAGGATCACCCAGGATCTGGCAGCATCCACATTAAAAGATCGAAGGGCCTGGAATATGATATTCCGAAAGGCTAAGGAACTTGGTATGCAACCAAAAATAACTTACCCAGCGAGAATGAGCATCTTTTTCCAGGGAAGAAGATGGACATTCAACAAAGTAAGCGAATTTCATCTATTTCTGATGAAAAAACCAGAACTTAACAAAAAGTTTGATCTACAAATATAGAACTCAAGAGAAATCTAAAAAGGTAAAGATTAATCTTGGGAACTATATTTTGACTATATAGATGTATAAAGAATACATGTATACCTTGTTCTAGAAACTAGATGTGGAAAGGACATTGTACCAGAAAAAGGGTAAAGTGGGGGTAGTACATCTCATGAAGAGGCAAAGGAAACCTATTATATCTGAGAGAAAGAATGGAGGGGGATGAATATAGTGGGTATCTTACTGCCTTCAGAATTGGCTTTAAGTGAAAAATCTTAAGACATATTCAATCTATGGTGAAACTTCTCCCATCTCATTGAAAAGTGAGAAGGGAAAAGTGGAAAGGGAAGGAATAAGCTAAGCGGAAGGGAATATGGGAACTGGGAGGGAAAGGGGTAAGATAGGGGGAGGAACTCTAAGGCGGGGGGAGGGACACTAAAAAGGGAGGGCTGTGAGAAGCAAGGGGTGCTCACAAGCTTAATACTTGGAAGGGGGGGAAAGGGGAAAGAAGGGAGGAAAGCATAAACCGGGGTTAACAAGATGGCAAGTAATACAGAATTGGTCATTCTAACCATAAACGTGAACGGGGTAAACTCCCCCATAAAGAGGAAGCGGTTAGCAGAATGGATTAAAAGCCAGAATCCTACAATATGTTGTTTACAGGAAACACACCTGAAGCGGGGAGATACATGCAGGTTAAAGGTAAAAGGTTGGAGCAAAATCTACTATGCTTCAGGTGAAGTCAAAAAAGCAGGGGTAGCCATCCTGATCTCAGATCAAGCTAAAGCAAAAATTGACCTAATTAAAAGAGATAAGGAAGGACACTATATCTTGCTAAAGGGTAGCATGGATAATGAAGCACTATCTATATTAAACATATATGCACCAAGTGGGGTAGCATCTAAATTCTTAAAAGAGAAACTAAGAGAGCTGCAAGAAGAAATAGACAGTAAAACTATAATAGTGGGAGATCTTAACCTTGCACTCTCAGAATTAGATAAATCAAACCAGAAAATAAATAAGAAAGAAGTCAAAGAGGTAAACAGAATACTAGAAAAGCTAGATATGATAGATCTCTGGAGAAAATGTAATGGAGACAGAAAGGAATACACTTTCTTTTCAGCAGTTCATGGAACCTATACAAAAATTGACCATATATTAGGACATAAAAACCTCAAACTCAAATGTAGTAAGGCAGAAATAGTAAATGCATCCTTTTCAGACCACGATGCAATGAAAATTACATTCAACAAAAAAGCAGGGGGAAGTAGACCAAAAAATAATTGGAAACTAAATAATCTCATACTAAAGAATGATTGGGTAAAATAGCAAATCATAGACATAATTAATAACTTCACCCAAGAAAACGATAATAATGAGACATCATACCAAAATGTATGGGATGCAGCCAAAGCGGTAATAAGGGGAAATTTCATATCTCTAGAGGCCTATTTGTATAAAATAGGGAAAGAGAAGGTCAATGAATTGGGTTTGCAATTAAAAATGCTAGAAAAGGAACAAATTAAAAACCCCCAGTCAAACACTAAACTTGAAATTCTAAAAGTAAAAGGTGAGATCAATAAAATTGAAAGTAAAAAAACTATTGAATTGATTAATAAAACTAAGAGTTGGTTCTATGAAAAAACCAACAAAATAGACAAACCCTTAGTAAATCTGATTAAAAAAAGGAAAGAGGAAAATCAAATTGTTAGTCTTAAAAATGAAAAGGGAGAACTCACCACTAACGAAGAGGAAATTAGAGCAATAATTAGGAGTTACTTTGCCCAACTTTATGCCAATAAATTCAACAACTTAAATGAAATAGAAAAATACCTCCAAAAATACAGCTTGCCCAAACTAACAGAGGAAGAAGTAAATATCCTAAACAGTCCCATCTCAGAAAAAGAAATAGAACAAACTATCAATCAACTCCCTAAGAAAAAATCCCCAGGACCAGATGGATTTACATGTGAATTCTACCAAACATTTAAAGAACAATTAACTCCAATGTTATATAAACTATTTGAAAAAATAGGGATTGAAGGAGTCCTACCAAACTCCTTTTATGACACAGATATGGTACTGATACCTAAACCAGGTAGGCTGAAAACAGAGAAAGAAAATTATAGACCAATCTCCCTAATGAATATTGATGCTAAAATCTTAAATAAAATATTAGCAAAAAGATTACAGAAAATTGTCACCAGGATAATACACTATGACCAAGTAGGATTTATACCAGGAATGTAGGGCTGGTTCAATATTAGGAAAACTATTAGCATAATTGACTATATCAATAACCAAACAAACAAAAACCACATGATCATCTCAATAGATGCAGAAAAAGCATTTGATAAAATCCAACATCCATTCCTAATAAAAACACTTGAGAGCATAGGAATAAATGGACTTTTCCTTAAAATAGTCAGGAGCATATATTTAAAACCATCAGTAAGCATCATATGCAATGGGGAAAAAACTGGAACCTTTCCCAGTAAGATCTGGAGTGAAGCAAGGTTGCCCACTATCACCATTATTATTTAATATCGTATTAGAAACACTAGCCTCGGCAATAAGAGTCGAGAAAGATATAAAAGGAATTAGAGTAGGCAATGAGGAAACCAAACTATCACTCTTTGCAGATGATATGATGGTATACCTAGAGAACCCCAGAGATTCTACCAAAAAGCTATTGGAAATCATTCATAATTTTAGCAAAGTAGCTGGCTACAAAATAAATCCCCATAAATCCTCAGCATTTTTATATATCACCAACAAAACCCAACAGCAAGAGATACAAAGAGAAATTCCATTCAGAATAACTGTTGATACCATAAAATATTTGGGAATCTATCTACCAAAGGAAAGTCAGGAATTATATGAGCAAAATTATAAAAAAGTCTCCACACAAATAAAGTCAGACTTAAATAATTGGAAAAATATTAAGTGCTCTTGGATCGGCCGAGCGAACATAATAAAGATGACAATACTCCCTAAACTAATCTATTTATTTAGTGCTATACCAATCAGACTTCCAAGAAAATATTTTATTGATCTAGAAAAAATAACAACAAAATTCATATGGAACAATAAAAAGTCGAGAATCTCAAGGGAATTAATGAAAAAAAAATCAAATGAAGGTGGCCTAACTGTACCTGATCTAAAATTATATTATAAAGCAGCAGTCACCAAAACCATTTGGTATTGGCTAAGAAATAGATTAGTGGATCAGTGGAAAAGGCTAGGCTCACAAGACAGAATAGTCAACTATAGCAATCTAGTGTTTGACAAACCCAAAGCCCCTAACTTCTGGGAAAAGAATTCATTATTTGATAAAAACTGCTGGGATAATTGGAGATTAGTATGGCAGAAATTAGGCATGGACCCACATTTAACACCATATACCAAGATAAGATCAAAATGGGTCTATGACCTAGGCATAAAGAACGAGATTATAAATAAATTAGAGGAACATAGAATAGTTTATCTCTCAGACTTGTGGAGGAGAAAGAAATTTGTGACCAAAGATGAACTAGAGACCATTACTGATCACAGAATAGAAAATTTCAATTACATCAAATTAAAAAGCCTTTGTACAAATAAAACTAATGCAAACAAGATTAGAAGGGAAGCAACAAACTGGGAAAACATTTTCACAGTTAAAGGTTCTGATAAAGGCCTCATTTCCAAAATATATAGAGAACTGACTCAAATTTATAAGAAATCAAGCCATTCTCCAATTGATAAATGGTCAAAGGATATGAACAGACAATTTTCAGAGGATGAGATTGAAACTATTACTACTCATATGAAAGAATGTTCCAAATCATTATTGATCAGAGAAATGCAAATTAAGACAACTCTGAGATACCACTACACACCTGTCAGATTGGCTAAGATGACAGGAAAAAATAATGATGAATGTTGGAGGGGATGCGGGAAAACTGGGACACTAATGCATTGTTGGTGGAGTTGTGAACGAATCCAACCATTCTGGAGAGCAATCTGGAATTATGCCCAAAAAATTATCAAAATGTGCATATCCTTTGATCCAGCAGTGTTTCTATTGGGCTTATATCCCAAAGAAATACTAAAGAAGGGAAAGGGACCTGTATGTGCCAAAATGTTTGTAGCAGCCCTGTTTGTAGTGGCTAGAAACTGGAAAATGAATGGATGCCCATCAATTGGAGAATGGCTGGGTAAATTGTGGTATATGAATGTTATGGAATATTATTGTTCTGTAAGAAATGACCAGCAGGATGAATACAGAGAGGCTTGGAGAGACCTACATGAACTGATGCTAAGTGAAATGAGCAGAACCAGGAGATCATTATACACTTCGACAACGATATTGTATGAGGACATATTTTGATGGAAGTGGATTTCTTTGACAAAGAGACCTGAGTTTCAATTGATAAATGACGGACAAAAGCAGCTACACCCAAAGAAAGAACACTGGGAAACGAATGTGAACTATCTGCATTTTTGTTTTTCTTCCCGGATTATTTATACCTTCTGAATCCAATTCTCCCTACGCAACAAGAGAACTGTTTGGTTCTGCAAACATATATTGTATCTAGGATATACTGCAACATATCCAACATATAAAGGACTGCTTGCCATCTAGGGGAGGGGGTGGAGGGAGGGAGGGGAAAAAAATCGGAACAGAAATGAGTGTAAATATAATGTAATTATTAAATAAAAAAATTTTAAAAAAAATCACTCAAAATAATTTTCCCCTTAAAGATGTAGTTTGAGTACTATCTTCTGAATGAAGCCTTTCCTGATGCCCTCAACTGCTAGTGCTCCTTTCTTAGCACTATCCTTCAGTCATTTTCAGTTGTGTCCAACACTTCATAACCACTTTGGGGGTTTTCTTTACAGAGATACTGGAGTGGTTTGCCATTTCCTTCTCCAACTCATTTTACAGATGAGAAAAACTGAGGCAAATAGAGTTAAGTGACTTACACAGAGTCACACAGCTAGGAAATATTGTGTCTGAGGCTGGATTTGAATTGAAGTCCTCTTGAGTGGGCCAGGACCTGAATCATCTAGCCATTCAACTTCATTAGATAGCTAGAGTTTTAACATTTACTACGTGCCTTACGATGCTATCTCATTTTATCCTAACAATGACACTGTGAGGCAGGGGCTATTATTACCCCTATTTTACAGTTGAAGATACTGAAGGATAATTCTAGTAAGTAAGTGACATCTAATAAGTGCACTCATCTGCATCTGAACTCACATCTTTCCTACTCCAAATCCAACATATCTACCAAACCATTTCAATTTCTTTGTATTTGTTAACTTTTTATTTATTTTTCATATACTTATATATGCACTTGTTTTTTACTTATGAGAGTAGGGTTAACTTCTAAGTGCTTAACAAGTAGACATCCATGACCCCACAGACACCCAATTAAATACAAGATACATACAATGTGAATATACCTAAATTAGGGGAAAAGTGCCAAACTGGGGAATTAAGAAAGTTAGAAGAAATAAGTACTGATCTTAGCTTTGTCACTAAAAAGCTACACATCTGAAGTCACTTCCTTTTTGGAACCACTCTTCTTTCATCTTTAAAAGAAGGATGTCAAACTACACTATCCAGAATGGATTCAACAAATTGGCAATGAGGAGATAATGGTCCTCAAAGACAAGGCGGGTAGAAAACGGTTCTTCTCACAAAGCAAATTGGGAAAATTTGAAGCAACTCTTCTCTCTGTATCATTTTCCTAATCTGGTTCACTGAGTATTCCCACTGGTTCTGAAGCTTACTATACTAGAACTGGAGCTACTATTTTCTTTCCATGATCTCTTATCTTATTGACATTTACTAGCTATGTGATGCTGGCAAAGTCTTAATTTCTTCACTTATAGGTGGTGTTGGTGATAAGATATATGTTAAGTGCTTTGCAATCTTAAAGCTCTCTATAAATGTGGATCAGAGAAGGACAGATTTGGAACTGAAAGGGATCTTAGTGATTAGCTAATCTAGTCTCTCATTTTAGGAAATTGAGGAATACAGTTGTTAAATGGCTTTATCAAGATTACACAAGCTTTAAATGGAAAATTAGGACTGGGTTAACATTCTCTATTACCAAATCCACTATCCAGCTACCTATAATTTTGGTCTTTAGACTGGTTATTGTTTAATTGCTATGCTCCAGTGTGCAAAGTAGTCCAACACTGCCATTGAAAGGTTTGAGCTCAGCTTTGTTGATTCTGTCCTGCTAAACACCCATTACTTTCTGGATAACTTTTCACCCTTCTCCTTTCAATCTAACCTTTCTAACTCTCTTCTGTCTTTAATCACAGAATCATAGAATCTAAGTACTAGAAGGAACCACAGAGCTTGTCTAGTCTGACCCATATTTGAATGGAAGAACTCCTTACAATCCTTAATCCTTCATAAATTTCAACAGAGATCCTTTGTACAGCATGCATAACATGTAGCTAGCCAACCTCCTCGTGATGAAAAACTCACTCACTTGCAAGGCATCCCATTTCAGTACTGGACAGCTCTAGGTCTTTTTGTGTTTAGGACAAGTAACACAAATCAGACTTGAGATAAGCAGAATGAAAATCTCCCTCTGGTATCAGAGATTGAGACAGGGAAGGGAAGATAGCTAGCATTTTCTAAGCACCAGGGCTAAATGCAAAGGCAAAACCACTCTTCATCTCAAAGCCCTTATAGTCTATTGGGGGAAGACATTTAGCAATTTATTACATACATATGAAGTATCAACCAAGTATTTGAAGGTAATCTGAAATGGGGAAATCATTAATTGCTAGTGGAACTGAAAAAGGTTGTATGCATAATATCAGATTTGAGTAGTATTCTAAAAGGAGCCAGGAAAGCTAAGAGGTGGCTATTAGATAACATTTGAAGAATGGCTGACCAATATAGCTGGATCCGATCATAGCTAGGCAAAATCTTGGATATAGTTCCAGTTCTGTTAGGAAGCTTTTCCTTCCATTTAAATCAAATGAGCCTTTCTTAAATTAGGTTTAACCTCAGGGGGTCTAGTATATCTTTCCCATGACAACATGGAAGGGAGTAAAATGTAAGACGACTGGAAATGCAGGAAAAGTTTTAAATTTCAAACAGAGAATTTTATTTAGTCCCCTTTTCATCTCCTTACCATCTTAAAGCAGTTACAGATGGAGGGCCTTGGAGGGGATGGCAGGGGAGGAACATTCTCCTTCCTTTCCCCACCACCAATGTTTTATTTGGACTAATTATTGCTAACTAGGTACTAAATTCCATTCCCTCTATGTTGCTGTCTGCAAATTCTGTCAGCATTCTCTAAATTTGGTATATTCTAAAGTCAATGCCCTGCAGCAAAATCCTGGTTGTCCCATCCAAGTTACCACTCTGGTTCTAAATACTAAGAAGTTTTTCTTACATCCATGTGAAATCAGTCTTTCTTAAACTTCCACTCATTACTTCTATTTTTGTCCTCAGGGGGTCAAGTGTCTCTTTCCCATGACAACCTTTCAAATTATCCAAAGTCAATATTACATCCTTGGCTCTCTACCCTCTGCTTCTATGTGAACACACACACACACACACACACACACACACACACACACACACATACACACACACACCCCTTTTATTCTGCAAGCTCAAAACTCCTAATCTTAGCTGTCTGTTACTAACCCTATCACCATTGTTCTTACCCTTCTAAGACTGGGTCCACCTTGTTAATCCTCTTCCTAACATGTGATATCCAGAATTGACCAGGATACTCCAGTAACATGCCACTATTGAGACTACCTTCTCCCTCTTCCTAGCCCTATAACTAACATTGTCTCTTTCTACAATGTCTGAATCTCTTCCTTTCTATCTCTTCCTTTACATATATTGATATCATTGACTTTGTCTCTGTCTCTGTCTCTGTCTTTGTCTTCATTTTTCTGGTTTCCTCTGTCCATCTCGCTAACTCTGTTTCTCTCTTTTTTCCTTTCAGTTTCTGTCCCTCTGCCTCTCCTCCTTCTTTCCCCTGCTAGGTGATTTTGTTTCTATTGAATACTCCAGGTGAGGAAATTTCTTTTCCATTGCATATTGACACCTTCTCTGTGTTATCTAGTATGAGAGAGTTGCTCAGGTTCATACAGCCAGTAGATGTTAGGAGATAGGACTTGAACCTGGAACTGCCTTCATTCTAAGCTTCTCTCTATCCATTAGGAGAAGTTGCTTCTCAATGGACTCAAAAGCTCTGCCATAACTGTACACAACATTTAGAAGTATCATATTTTTAAATTGTTCAAATTTCCTCCCATCTAATCTTTTCTTATTCTCTTATTGCTTGTTACAGGGCAGTATCTCACTGTATCTCCCTACCAGGTACTATCTCTCATAGATCTGAAATGCTCAGTGTGGCTTCTTATCCCTAAAACTACCTGGGTCATTGGGGTAAGAATTTACTTTAGGACCCCGTGCAACCTCAATGTCTATTTTCAGAGCATGTTGGTGACAATCCTCCCTATCCTTCCACAACCCACATGCTGACGCAGTGGCCCCCTTTTTTGCAGGGTTCCAAGAAATTATGCATCTGTTAGGGAGGAAATTAACACCTCAAAGCAAACTATAATTAGGAATTCTTCAATTCGGTTTATGCTTTTTCAATTAGGTGCTCTATAATTTTAATCATGGGAGCATTAACATGTTTCTGTAATTTATATACCTGTGGTATAATTAAGTCTTGAAATGCATTTTTCACTACCTGAGCAATGTCTGCCTGTCTGCCTATACCTTGCCAGTTTCTTGGATCTCTGGCTCCAGATAGGAGCTGTATTAGAAGGTCATTGATGGGGGTCCCAGGTTGTAGGTAGACCTTGGACATTAATCATTGTAGGAAGGCAATTCTTGACCAGGAGATATCCTTGAACATCAGGATTGTTTGTAGATGTTTGGATCCTGATGTTACTGAAGCTGTTGTGACAAAGCCATTTCTGTCTTTGGTAATCATTTAGGATAGCTATTCTAGGAAACTAATTTCAATGAAACAGGGACAGTACGTCCTGGCAAGACTGGCATTATATGAGCACAGTGGAGAACAGATGGATTTAAATAGCAAGAAGTGAACAATAGGGTCCAACTTGGATTGGGATGAGATAAAAACTTTTCCTCAATTCTGTTTCACTAACTATTCTGAGCCTGGAAGCCAACAGGCACACATATTTCTTCAAAGCTTAAGACTGTATAGAAAAGGAGTTTCTAGGATTTTCAGTAGTTTCTCAAATCTAAGGGAGGGGGACGGCAGGAAGAGCAATGAGAATTTTTGTACTTATTTAAAATGAACCCCTGAACTTTTTGAAGGTTAAAAACTTGAACCTGTCTCTTTTTTTTTCTGCTCCCACTGTAACAGCAAATTCAAATCCGCTGACTATTAAAAAAGATGAAAGTAATTGAAACTGGCAAGGAACATAATAACAGAAAGGTACAAGGCCAGTGTGAGGAAGAGCCAGCAATAAGCATTTTATCAAAGGTTTGTAACTTTTTTGAGAACTGGAAGGTACACTTTCTGAGCTCAGGCTCAGGACACACTCAGGCGTTTCATCAGCATGCACTGGTACTAGCACTAGAGATCACTGCCACTGTCCTAATAGAATGCTCAGTATTGAGCAAGTGAAATAAAGAAGCCTCATGTTTTGGTATCTTATAATCTAACCCAGATGATGGGCAGCTAAATGATACATAATAAGCACCAGGCCTGGTCACACAACTCTTCTTGAGTCTAAATCTGGTCTGAGACACTAGCTATGTGACCCTGGGTAAGTCACTTGCAAATGGTTGGATATTACTGAACAATTAACCAAGATGATATCTTGTGGGCAGGCACTCTGAGAGTGAAAATAGGGGTAATTCAGGAATAAGAGAAAGGATTAGAGAATTTAGAGCTAGAGGGGACCTGAGTGCTCACCTATTTCATATCCTTGGATATCTCTTTATTTCCTAGAGAGTAAATTGAAAACCAGAGAGGGAAAAATGGTAGAAACCTTCAGGATTTGAACACAGATCTTCTTACCCCAAATCCAAACAATTCTATTTATCAAACATTTGTTTTCCCATGAGAAAAACAGCAATAATAATAAAAAAATGAGCATGTGTTTAGATTAAGAGATTGGAAGATATAGGAATAGTAGATAATGAGCTTACTTGAGGGTTGTAGTACAAATCCCATTTCTGAAACATACTAGCCATGTGGCCCCTTAACATGTTATAGTGTTCAAAGTCAGCTCTAACAACAGGAAGAAGATGTTGATTTGTACTGGTAAAATTAGTTCCTTTGGGAAGCTCCCAACACCAATGCAGTCATGTGGCTTGTAAAAAAGTGTGTAATACAGATGTCCTCACAGGCTCCTCCAGCTCTAAGGTACTCTGAAAACCACCACAGGTCCTAAAACTAGAAAAAGTAGTTTAAATGGTAAGAACTGATCAGCTCTAATTTGGACTGAGATAAGACCAAAACAAATTTTTTTCTTAATGGATACAACTTTTTCTTTCGCCTATTCCTGCTTCACTGCTCTCTCCCCTACTTAAGAACTTAACCTGCATTTTAATGGTCTCTGGTGGCATTTTCCTAATTAATTGTCTGATAGATCAATTCCAAACTTGTCCCTGAAGGTAATGGATGAAGAAGCCTTAGTCTTCTCTGTGATCTTAAGTTATTTTTATGCTCTCTGGGCCTTTTTTCTCATCTAAATGAAATAGGTAAGCAGAATGTTCTAGTTTGGAGGTCTAGAAACACTAAGGATTCCAAACCAATTGGGACTTTAGAGAATGTTGAAGTGGACTAGGTTGGTCTCCATGATCTGTACGGTCCCATGACCATGTGAGATATTTATTGAATGTAGGTCCTACTTTATCTATCCAGTCTACTTGCTAGTGTTTACTTTCTAGCTCATCTCTTCTGCTCGAGTTGATCTTGCTATCTTTCTGTCCTTCAAATAAACTGTTTTCACTTCTATCTTGTAACTTTCTTTTTGTGGTTTCCCTCAGTGATAAATATTTCCCCCTTCCTGTCAATCTAGCAAAATCTTACTCATCTTACAAGGGTCATATCAAGACCCTGTTTTTTCCATGAAATCTTCTTTTCCTAGCCAGCCCTCACCAATCTTTCCTCCAACTTCTGACAGGACTTACTGTCTGTCCCAATGAATTTTATCATTTAATTATATGCTGTCTTGTACTGAACTGTTCATTTCCTATGTAGAATGACTGCCTCCCCAATGAAATTAATATGTCTCTCACAGGCCTAGAAAACTGCTAAGAATTTAGATGTTGCAATGAATTGAGAGAATGTGATTAGAATATTGAAGGAGAAATAAAATTCTACTTATTTTATTTTTCTTATTGGAAAGGCACTCTCATGTGAGTTGGCATAGCAGTGTTCCCAGAGCACCAGGTTTGGAAGCCAGAGGACCTAAATTTGTTGATTCTTTGTGCGGTCCTGGTTAAGTATCATTTTCTCTGTGTCTTTATTTCTTCCTCTGCAAATTGGTCTAAAAGGATTCTATGATTCTATAAAGTATTTGAAAGACAGAAATTAAAGATGTAGAGAAGTAAGAGGGAAGGAAGGGAATTTTAAGCCAGTGGGACGAGTTTGTGTGTAATTGGGTGTCAAATAATGGAAAAGAGGTATCACTAAATTATAGGATCCTAGAAACACAAATTTAGAACTGAAAGGTACCTTAGAAGCCAATTAGACATAAGGTCATATGATCATCAATAGAATTTAAAATTCTCATTTTACAGAGAAGGAAACAAACAAAGATTGAATCAGTCCCATTCTGAGAACCAGGAAGCAAAATCTGAATTCTCAGAAAGTTCTTTCTAATTCCCAACTTTTCTTTTCTATCCATGGTGCCACCTAGCTGCCTCATTTCATACAAATTCCCCATTTTACAGATGAGGATACTGAGATCCAGACAGGCTCACTAGCATCAGTTCACATTGGCTCACTTCATTGGCAGAAGTAGGAATACAACAAAACTCTCTGCCACAAAATCCATTAGATCACACTTTAAATGTTACTCATGAGATGCCTCAGGTTTAAAGAAACAAAAGAAATCTTGGCGACCAACAATCTGGTGATGAGTTTCTCTAATTCAGAGAGGCTAGTCTTTGAAAGACAGGCACAAAATCCATTGACTGATCTGTACACATAGCCTACCCAATATGATGTATTGTAACATATTCTGTTATCCACTGTATAGATTTTGAGAGCCAAAGCCACCTACATAATCAGGATAAGGCTTATGGGTAGGATGTTAATGGATTCACAGAAATGTAGGTGTATATATTCATATGTGTTTATAAATATACCCAGATACATACATATGCACAGTGAAGAAAAACACTTTATCCATTTGCATAAATCTCATAGTTGTGGAATAAATAGCTCTTTAAAGAAAAGGTTATACCTTATACCTAGTTATACCTAGTTAAAAAATAAAAACAAACATTCAAAATCTGTCAGTGTAATAGAGATATCTAAAAAGAAATTTCAAAAATACTAAAAAAATTTAAATTTATATTACTGGAAGAAGCTTTTTCATTCCATTCATAAATACATACATATATATATATATA
Organism: Antechinus flavipes; assembly: GCF_016432865.1. Taxonomy (NCBI): domain Eukaryota; kingdom Metazoa; phylum Chordata; class Mammalia; order Dasyuromorphia; family Dasyuridae; genus Antechinus; species Antechinus flavipes. The sequence continues at coordinate 443,145,146 of NC_067399.1, read as the reverse complement.
TATATCAGCGTTACAGAATTAAGAGAAAACAGGTCTTGAAGCTGGGAAGATGCATTCAAATCCTACCTGTGACTTCTACTGGCTCTGTGATACAGGGAGCCACTTGGATTTTCAGTGATTTAGACAGTTCTCTCAGACTATAAATAGGAATAAAGGGGCTGACCTATATTGATAGAGGAAGTGTGATCACTTGGGAGTTCTTAAGCCAATGAAATCATAGGTCCAACCTCTATTCTTATATTCACACTCACACATACACATATAAGTATGTTAACACATGTAAAATTTATCAGGACAGACAAAAAGTCCTGTCAGAAGATGGAGAAAGATTGAAGGATCAATGAAGGCTGGGGTAGCCAGAGATTTCTTGTAGAATTAGTAATATGTGCATGTGTGTATATGTGTGTGTATTTACATATACATACATGTATACACAGATATATATGTTTATATTTGAATTATATACATATATATATACATATGAATACATATACATTCTCTTCTGTGTGCATTGTATGTGTGTGAGTATGTATAAAACAAATAGGCAAGGTAGATTATAAAATGAGGCTCTACACTAATAAACTGGACAATTTATATCCAAATTAGTATTCTGATTCAGTCATAGGAGCAGGCAAGAACCTTGTACATCACAAACTTCAACAATTTCATTTTAGAGATGAGGAATTAGAGGTTTATAGAAGGCAAATGGCTTGCCCAATATAAAAAAGTATTTCAAATTAGGTTCTATAACTCTTTAGAAAGCCAGTGTTATGTTCACTACAAGCGATCACCCAGGGAGGTGGTACAGATATTTTAAAAAGTCTGCCTTCCCTTCCTTTTCCTTAACCCACTCCATACCCTTTTCACCTCCCATTTGTGTGCTGTTTATGCAATTAAAGGTTTGTCTCCTTGAAATTAGGGACTGCCTTATGTGATTATATTTGCACAGTGATTGGCATATGGTTAAGGCTTAATAAATGATGTATCTATACATTCATCTCCCAGTGAAGCAAGCCAGCAAAACACAGAGAACAGATTTAATTCTGCTTGGTCCAATAGAGTATAACTAATATCATTGGTTTGACTTAATGTTTTAAAAAAGACCTTCTAAACAATCAGAACTATCTAAAAGGTGAAATAAGTTATCTTATGAGGTAGCAGATTTCTAATTATTAAAAGTATTTGAAGTCAGTAACTATAAGAATGTTGGAAAAAAGGTACATATTCATGTTTCAGATAGGAACTAGATTCTGTAGTCTCTTCAAACAGATTCTAACAATATGATTCTTAACATATAAAATAGCTCATTGTATAATGTTGGCCCTAATATTAAAAAAAAACTTGTATTCTATATGAATTTTTAGAGAAGCTACTGGGTATTTCCTTGGAATAGATAAATGGGGAGATAACTTTGAACATATTGTTAACTCAAAAGATGTTTGGCAAAAATTAAATTGAAGCCAACATGTTAAATTGTATACTTTGTACAATTAGGTATCAAAAAAGCTACATGAACTGAGTATCAATGATTATACAAGTTAATAAAGATATAAGAGAACCAAATTAGCTACCTTTCATAATTGTGAGAAGGGCAATTTTTAAGCAAAGAACAAAGCCAATAATAAAAGTTAAAATAGAAAATTTAGAGTATTTGCAATTGAAAAGCTTTGCAGTAAGAAAAATTATTCAGTAAAGGAAACAGATGATTGATTGGGGGGAGGGAGAATCTTTGTATCAAATATCTCTGATAAGGATCTGGTATCTGAGATATAAAGCCAACTAACACAAAATATAGCATGATAAAATGGCATACCCTAATGAATAAATTATTAAAGGATGTGAACAAACAGTTCTCAAAGGAAGAATTACAGATGATCATCAAGCATGACAGAGATTGCCCCAAATTACTCCTAAGCAGAGAAATGGAAATAAAAAAACAACTAATATACTCTATATTGATAAATATTGCAAAATAATCATAAAGAGTATTAGGACAGTTTGCAGGAAAATAGACAAACTAATACTATAGTAATGTGTAAAACTGTTGAACTGGTCCAATCATTCTGGAAAGAAATAAGCATTTAAATTAAGAAAGTAATTAAAATGTTTATACCCTTTGACTTAGAGATCATACTCCTAGATGTGTACCTTTAAGTGGTCAAAAACAGAAGAAAAGGTCCAATAAAAAACCAATATATCCATAACTACTCTTTATATTAGCAAAGAACTAGAAACAAAATAGATGCCATCAACTAGGAAATGGCCCTTTGTCTAACCAAATTGTATCTGTAGGCATAATGAAAAACTATTATGCTGTAAGAAATAAAGATTATAGAGCTTCATAAGATAATTGTGTGAACTGATGTGAGCTGAAATAAATAAATCCAAGAAACACAAATGCATAGATGTGTGTGAATACACAATGATTACAGCAACGTAAAGCAAAAAAAAAAAAAAAAACAAAACAAACAAAAAAAAAACCCTAAAACTTAAAGTAAACTAAAATAACCAGAAGTCAAACAATGTTTTGTAATTATGACGAAATTTGGAACAAAGATGAAATATGAAAACTCCTTCTTTGCAGAGGGAGGGAATTATAGAGGTAGAATATGGTGTATATTGCTGGATTTGACTGATATATTGGTCAGTTTTGCTGAGCTGACTCATTCTCCACATCCTTCTGCTTCTTGTTTATAAGGAATGGTTCTGGAATAAAGGGGCAGGGATTTATTGGGAAATGAAAGTAATGGAAAACCAATTTTTTATAGGATCTACCATTTTATCAGTATAATGGGCTCTAGTCAGGAACTCTTGCCACCCAGGTAAATGGTACCTTCTTTTCAACATATAATTTTAGAAAGTTGTCAGAAAGGAACTGAGCAATTGAATGGCTTGTCCAGGGCCACAGATACTGTTACATGTTATGGACAGGATCTGAGCCCAGCTTTTCTTGACTCTGAGGCCATATCTCTATCTACTATACCACGATGCTTCTCAAAAAAAGATATCAGTAAAAAAATTTTAAAGCAGAAGAGATGACTAGCCTGGAAGCAAAGAAAGAATGGATACATCAACACAATGTTATAAAGGAAAAACTACAAGTTCTAAAAATATACTGTGCAGAGAGGGTCATATAAGTATTGGAATAGTTGGTGGGCAGGATATAATAAACATAGGGTGCTATGCAATATAACACTCTGGGTAAATAGAATTCTTACCTACAGTGAGTTGTGAGCTCATAAAAGTACGATAAAGAAGACTATGGGAACTTAGAGTTCCTGGTGTAAGGGACGGTATTAGTGCCAGTATAGGTCTCTACTATGGGTTCTCCAAATGGTGTCTTTGAAAAATATAAACTCCCTTTTCTCCCTTGTCATTCAGCTCTTCCTTATAAAATACACATCTTCCAGTTTCATTTATCTATTACCTGGCCAGGTAATAAGAGTTTATACTTGCTTCCTTTTCTCCTCTGATATGACCACTACCATAATGCAGGTCCTCTCACCTTATTCTTAGACTATTTTAGTAGCCTGGTGTAGGTCTGCCTGTAACAAGTCTCTTCCCAGTTCACTGCATCCTCCATTCAGCTGTCAAAATGATCTTCTTAAAAAGCATGTCTGATCATGTTCCCTACTCAGTAAATTACAGTGGCTCCCTATCTCCCCTAGGACCAAATATAAAGTCCTTTGTTTGGCATTCAAAGTCCTTTTTAACCTGGGTTTTTTTTTAACCTTTCTGTTCCTCTTCCATCTCATTTATCCCTACATGCTCTGCAACTCCATAGCATTGGCCTTTTTGTTCTTCCTCAAATGTGACACTTCATCTTCCAACTCTGGATGGTTTTACTTAATGTAATGTCCTTTCTCTTCTACACCTCCTGGCTTCCCTTCCTTTTTAAAGTCCTCACTAAAATTCCACCTTTTATAAGAAGCCCTTCATTGAATATTTCTATAAACAAATATCATTTGTTTGTTCATAGTTGTTCGCATATTGTTTCCTCCATCAGACTGAGTTCCTTGAGAGCAGAAACATTTTTTGCCTTTGTTAGGATCCACTGCACTTAGCAGCATTTGGCACACGGTAAGTAATTAATAAAGGTTTACTGACTGATTGACTGAGCCTAAAGATTCTAAGCCAGTTACTACAGCTAAAACTATTTTATCCCAAGTAGGGAAGGCATGGACTCCTTTTTTGGATGAGAATTCTGTGTGAAAATATGGTCTCCTCCAAAAGAGGAAACAAGATTCTGAGACAGTTAATGCTCTTTGTGACTATAAGAAGCATGTTACTAATCTTTGCCCAAATTCACAAAAGAGTTTCTGGATTTTATCAGGCCAAATACAGCCATACATGGAAGGGAAACTTGCTTCTGAACAGCCTGATTCCTGGATTTAACTGCCCCCTTTAAGCCTTATTAAACTGCAGACATCCCCTCTCTCAGATATTTGCCCAGAGCTGAGAATTTCTGCCTCTATCCTCCCCATTTCTTACCTGACATGAGAAAATGGAGGACCCTGTGCCTTCTGACACTTTAGGATGAAACTGTGTGGAACCTGGGGAGCCAAAATCAGTGAACTGGCTTAGAGAGATGATTTCTAAATATAATTGTAGTACCTCATCTAGCACTGTGTGGACAGAGACCCTCAGAATCCTCAGGCTGATATATGTTAATAAATCTCCTAAATTTTCACTTTTTCCTTCTTAATTGGACACTCATATATACCTGTGCCTGCAAATCAGACTGTAATGATTTCAATTTTGTTCACTGGAGCTCAGGAGACAGCCCAAGCTGTTCTGTGGTGCGCTTATGAGCTCCCATCCCAGATCTGCCTTTATTAAAGGAATCCTGGAGGAAATTTGTCAATCATCTTTTTTTAAATCTCTCAATAAAGTTTTTTCTTTCTTTAAAACTTAGATGTACCTCCATTTCCTGATGTAGTTTTCTGCCATATTTTTTCACTTGCATAATTCTTGCTAAATTCAGGTCTGAAGCAGGAAAGGAATGGAAATTCTGAGCTACCTAACCTGAATGACTTTAAGATGTCATTTAGTTTATATCACTTAAACTAACCATCATAATTTCAAAGACAAGCTAAAGAAGGTACTTGTTAATCTGAGTATTTGGAAAAATAAGCAAGTTCTTTTCTCCAGATGCACTGCCTAGGTCTTAAGACAAAATTCTAATCTAATCCATTTTTTACAGACGTTAAGTACTTTCTAGGTGCAAAACACTCTGGGATGTATATAAGCCAAAAAAGAACCCTATCTTCAAAGGGTTTACATAATTGTGGGGCACAAAACATTTAAACAAGTAAGTGATTATATAAGATAATTTAAAGAGGAACACAATACTACTAACTGAGTGGCCTGGTGGAGAGTACATGAAAGAAGCTAAAAATTCCAACAGCTAGAGATAAGAAGAAAGTACATTTTAATATGGAGAATATTGTATTCAAGGTTGCAGAAGCAGGAGATGGAATACTGAATTGGGGGAACAAGAAGGGACCCTGTTTCTATAAAATGAAGAATGTCTGAACTAGCTAGATTTCTGATTGTATCTCTATAGGAAATTTTCCATAAACTTCTTCTACCAAGGTAAATAAGCAACTTTTCTTTTATTAAAAGTCTTAGAAAATTTCCTAGAGAATTCCTCAGAGAATACCTTGAGAAGGGTATATGACTTGTCTAAGGTCACACAGGAGTACAAATCCTTGGAGGCAAGTCTTCCTGATTCCAAGCCCCGGTTCTCTATCTTGCATACTGCCTCTACATTAAGGTCAGTTAAATGAAATAATTCTACAAAAATAGGATGAAGCCAGATTATAAAGGGCTTTGAATGCTAACCATGGTAATTTGTATTTTATCTGAGAGGAGATAGAAAACTTGTAAAGATAACTGAGCAGCAATGGGGTGGAGGTGGGTGGGCTTGAACAGGGAGGGCTGAGCTACTACAGTTTAAAAACATTGAAGATGCCTTCAGACCATTGTCAGAGCAACCAGCTATGGCCAGAGTTCTCTCCTGATGCTAGGAAGCTGTCTTACATGCTTCTTTAGATCTTCAGACCAAGCCTTTGGCTTCCTCAGCCTGGTCTCTTTATTGGCTTCTACTGGCTGACATAGATTGCCCCAGCAAACCCTTACCAATCCAACTGTCCAGATTGGTAACCTGGAGGTTATAATTGTCATCTTATACCATTGACCAAGAATACCTAGTGCCTGCACCACTCATTACATCCTCGGTCCACAAAGAGCTACTAGACTATGGAAGAATGAATGTTTATATATCCATTCCTTTCCCCAAATCAGAATCTCTGGCATCCTTTAATTCTCTCTATCAACCTTTAGTTTCTGGCTGGCCAGAAGAGGAAATCATTTATTTTAATTTTTAAGCCTTTAAGCTCATTCTTATCATTCATGGTAGATTAATCCACCATGGAATCTAAAAGTAAAGAAACTGAGGAAAGCATTTGTCATCTACTCTTTGACATAGGGTTTGATGATTTCATGACTGTGGATAATTCCTCCACTAGTTAAGAATGAAAATTTTCCATGAATTCACAGACGGCCATTTTGAGTTGCAATGGTCATCAACTGGTAGAAAATCTTCTGGAAAATTTTCCAGACTTAGCCAAACTGGAATCTGACTATCAGATGCTCTGCCAGTCAACTGACCTGTTGTCAATGGACCTTTCCAACTTGAAAGGAACCTACCAGTTATTTTGCTCTGCTGGCAATAGCCTCCTAGATCCTATGTGCTCAGTGCCACAAAGAAATAATGGAGGAAGATTTCAATGGAGGAACTATCTGCTGTGTGCATACAAAGGAAAAAAAAATTGCAAATCCCTACCTTCGAGGAGCTTATATGCTATAGGAATTCATCAAAGGAAAACCCAAAGTACAGTGTTAGCCTTGGACTAGATTCTTTATCCCAGTGGAGGACAATTGGATAATTGAACATGACTTCTTTCATTCCTATAATTATTATCCATATTTGTAGAAGTTAAGATTCTCATTCTTATTTGTTTGATTTTTCAATCATCCCTTATTTCCTAAAAGTGTTATAGTGTCTATGTTTTACTGTTACAAAATTAAAATTGGCTCATTAAAAAAAAGAATTTAATAATAATTCTTGACATTTCCTGGAGTGTTATAAAGACACCAAGGCCTTGAGTGAGATGCTGCTCCTTGCTGGTATATGTAATGAATGGCTCCATTAAAATAATTTGGATTTCAAGGTCCTCATTTGCTTTTGCTATTCAGCTAGAGGAACATAGCAGATTTACTATTACATATGATTTTACTTCCCACATGCTATCCTATTTTCTTCCTGATTGTTTTTGGCTACTTCATAGTCCTTAGCCATGACTCATTGCTCCATCTTGACCACTGACTTTTGTCCACTCCATTCAGTAATGCAATTTTCTTCTCAAATAAATCTTTAGCAAAAAGGTTTCTCTCTCATTGTCCAAGATTCACTATAGGACAGGGTAGGATCCTTGAGGGGGCAGGGTCAGTTTTCATTTGTGATCATAAGATTAGCTTCTTGGAAAAATTGGGGAAACCTACTTTTCCCCACATTTTGTTCTAGTAATAGAAAAGAAGAGTCTGACACTATTTGTCCACAAAAGGAAGAGACTGAATTATGTTTGGAATGGGTCTGCCACAGCTTTGGAAAATGTACCCTCAGTCTCACTGTGGGGACCATATCTAGATTATTAAAAGGTCAAGCAGCTTCTTCTGAAGGTAGTAACAGATCAGAGTGACAGGGTGTGGAGCCAGAGGTTGTTTGTGAGCATTCTAGTAGGAGCTGAATATTACATTCAAGTCCCGGCTTGATTGATCTTTTAAATGATTCTGCACTTCTGTCACTTAAAAACCAATAACTCTTCGGAGGCCTGAGGAAACCCACGTTAAGGTAATAAATTTCCATTGGGAAGTATTCTAGAAATAGAACAGGCAGCACAGTGGATGCAGCTATAGCAATGAAAAGATGGGGGCCCCAAATTTCAGGCCTCTCACATTGACCCAAGTAGGGCTTCTCTCATTCACCTGTACTGCCAGACAAGCTGAAATTGGACAGGTTTGGCTTTGAATGAGAGAGGGAAATGCCACAGGTGGGGTTTTCTTGGCCAAGACACTGACATTTCTTTTTGTAGAGGGTTAAGATAAATAGGTTGAGTGACTTGTCCAGGGTCATACAGCTATTGAATGCTTGAGGCTGCATTTGAACTCAGATCTTCCTGACTGCAGGCTTACTGTTTTATCCACTGAGCCACCTAATTACCTTGTAGCAAACAGGGTTAGGTGACTAACCCAGGGTTATGCAGCTAGTAAGAACGAAGCTAGATTTGTACTGAGATTCTTCTGATGCCAGTCTCCCTGCTGTATTTACTGACTTGGCTGCCCCATACCCAAAGTATTAAAGGACAGAACTGGGATGATGACATGATTACAATGCCATTTACTTAGTCCTTTAAAAATTACAAATCACTTTACATATATCACTTCATTGACCCTTATAGAAACACTGTAAATAAGGTGATGTAGATTTTTAAAAAATTATCACTTTAGAGAACACTTAAATGACTCCTCTATAGTCATTCAGCTATTGAATGTCAGAGGCCAGTTTCTCTACTAAAAATTCAGTATTCTTTCCTACTCTACTCAACCGCTTTCCTGACATCACATCCCTCCCTTCCTTCCCACCCCATTTTAACCCAAATGGAATGAGAACAAGCATTCAGTAATGGAAAGAACCCTGGCTTTGTGGTCTGCTAGTTGCTAATTGTATAATCCTGGACAAATCCTACTTCCTCGTTGGGATTCAGTGTCTTCCTCCATACATGACAGCATTTAACTATATGATCTCCAGCTTTCCTTTCATGGATTCCCATCATTATGGCTCTTTGACATATGGAAATCTGACCAAGGATTTGACAACTGGTTATCATGGTGCCAGAAAGAACATTAAGTTGATCCTATTTTGATTGGAGTCATAGAATCACAGCAAACTAGATTCTCCCTTCAGCTTTTTAAGAGGCTTTCCTGCTACTCTAATGATGAATTCAATTCAGCAAACATTTATTAAATATCTATTATATGTAATGGACTATGCTCAGCATTGGGAAGATACAAAGATAAAGTCTTGCCTTCATGGCCCTTATAATCTAGTAGGGAAATATGCTGCTTAGAGAAATAATTGCTGCACAAAATGGAAGACAATATGCATTGGAAGAGCACAAGCAAATTTGATCTTATCAGTGATAAAGGCTATACCCATTTCTTAATCTCGATTCAACAAATCTTCTCTAAATTAAATCCAAGCAGCCTGAAATTACTAACTTCTTATATTTGTGTAGCATTTTATAATTCCTAAAGCACTTTCACGAAGGAAGGAGGGAAGAGAAAGAAGAAACCATTTTTTTTAAACATAAATGATCCCTCCTTTCCTACCTTCCTTCCTCTCTCTTCCTTTCCTTCCCTCCTTCTGTTTTTGTTCTTTCCTTTCCTTTTTTCATTACTTTCCTTCCTTCCTTCCTTCCTTCCTTCCTTCCTTCCTTCCTTCCTTCCTTCCTTCCTTCCTTCCTTCCTTCCTTCTTTCCTTCTTTTCTCTCTCAGGGCTCCTTTGTTGAAACAGATGTCACTTCTGAGCATTTAACATTATGGACATTACTAGGTTGGCTCCCAAAGGTTTATGAAGGCAATTTCAGTGCTTCCATATTAAGATAAACAGCAGCCCTGTCATGAAAGATGGATAGTAGTTACTAGTTGGAAGGAAGGAAATAATCATTTAAGTGTTTATGTTGTGCTAGGCACTGGCCTAAATGTTTTACAGATATTCCCTCATTTAATCCTCCAACAGCCCTGGAAGGTAAATATTCTTATCCCCATTTTACAATTGAGATGACTGAGGCAGACATAAGTTAAATCACTTACCTAAGTTCCCACAACCAGTAAGTATCTGTGCCAAGAAAACTCCAAAATAGAGTCACAAGAGTTGAAAATGATTGAAAATGACTGAAAAATAACAGCTACTTTAAAGGACAATACAAAGCAAAGGCTTATTTTTTGTCAAATCTATTATACCTATATGAATGACTTGCTACCGTTTCCCCAAAGCTCCATATGATAACCTATTGGACTTGGTAAAAAAAAAAAGTCCTCCTGACTTGTTTCATGGTTTTTAGCAAAGCAACAACTAGGATAGAGTGATGGAGACTTTGTCTTCTGGTACTGGATTTAGAGGTTACAAATGGCACTTGCAGTCCTTCAGTAGCATATAAAGAACAGAACTCAGTACCTAGTTAGCAAGGATCATTTAGTTAAATTAGGAAGCTACTAGATGGCAGACTTGGGTGAATCCCTTCCAAATTCATCTTGTTTCCTCCACTTTTTGAAGCCTCTATCATGGCAGTGTTTCATTGCTTTCTACTCATCATATGATAGTGTTAGTTACAGTCCTCATCCCTTCAAATGAGGCTATTTGTCATTAGGATAATTAATTCTTAGTTATGATTCTAATCTCTAGATTTGAAAGCAGAATGAGGGACAGGATAGTGATCTACAGATATAGTGTGAAGCAGGTGGGACCCACAAGGGATTCATGGTTTGGTAGATAGGATTCTCAGAAAGCAAAGCAGAAAACAGCATAAAATGTACAAATGCCCAGTTACATGGTACATTATTACCAATATACACATCACTCATAATAACCATGTCTTAAAGATATGTCAACTTATCATCATTTGGAGCTTGGAGGTATCCAAGGGAACAGCAAAGAATTGCCCATGATTTGTGTTTTGTTTATTTTCCTTCTTATAATTTCTGTGCAGGACTGTGATTTGGGCCCTGGAGTACAGAGAAGATAATGGAAGCCAATAAAAATAACAGAAAAGGCTGCTCTATTTAAATATACAATTCATTCAATAAGTCATTTTTTTTAACAGAATGGGAGGTGGGACAAGCAATCTTCCCAACAACCTCACAATAGACAATGTGGTATAATGGTTAGAGAATCAGACTTGAATCAGAGAATCAAAAAACCTTCATTCAAACCCTCCCTCTAAAACTTAGCTGTATGAATAGGAGCCTCGAATACTTATTAGCTATATGAACCTCTCAGTTCTCCTCTTCAAAATGGAACTGAAGCCTGTTTTTTCAATGGAAATATAACATTGGAAAATGCTTTTTAAAACTTGAAGTGCTTCACAAAAATCATTTTTTGAGCATACACAAGCAAATCCTCGAGCTTCTAGGACTGGTGCTACTCTTTTTGTGGTAGCAAGGAAGTGAAACTGAGTGGATGCCCATTAATTGGGAAATGGCTGAATAAGTTATGGTATGTGAAGGTAAAGGAATATTATTGTTCTATAAGAAATGATGAGCAGATTGATGTCAGAAAATCCTCGAAAGACTTACATGGGCAAGATGATGCAGGCAAAGTACTGATCTTGGAGTCCAGAGGGCCAGGTTTGAATTCCTGCCTCTGATATTTCCTTTGTTAACTTAGAAAAATTACCTTTCTCTCTCGAGGGCCTCAGTTTCTCTTTTTCCCTTTTCTTTCCTTTCCTTTTTTTTGGGGGGTAGGGTTGGTGAGGCAATTGGGTTAAGTGACTTGCCAGAATGCTGCATTTAAATTCAGATTCTCCTGACTTCAGAGCTGGTAAACCATTGCACCATTGAGCTGTCCCCTTCAAGTTCTTTATATATTCTTTTTATAAGAGAACATTGGACTAGATGGCCTCTGAGGTCTCTTAAAGCAGTGGTGTCAAATATAATTAGAAATGGGGCCCCATTAATTAATTTATAAAGCTCTCTGAGGGCTGTATATTGACTTTGCATATTAACTTTGTCTCAAAATATTATCTTTTTTGATATTTTTATTATTTTGTTATATCTTCTCAACTATATTTTAATCTAGTGTCACACTGAAGAGTAATGTGGACCAAAAACATGTGCTCAATACCCCTACCTATGGCTCCTAATCCTATTCCTAGAGTGGTTTTTCTTCTGGGACGGCTTCCTTAGGTAGGTCTTCAAACCAGAGACAGACTCACCCAATCTCTGAACTGGTGGAAATATTCAACAAGGATTTTTTTTCCTGCCAGAACATACCATTTTTCACAGGTCTGGCCAGGAATGGAAGCACTCTTATCTGAAAGAATGGCACCCAAAGATGCAAGCACAGACTTTCGGGGATAAAGGGCTTTTTAAAATCCTCCTGTGTACAGCTCATAGAGACATGTCTCCAAGCCACAATTTTAAAAGAGGGCAGATCCTGAACATCTTGTCTGGACAGACTGACAAGAGCACCCAAAAATTTCCCTGAAATTCTGGCTGGATTTGCCAGTTTCATAACATGACAAGTATTTATACTAGGCAGTATACAGGCTGTGTGCTTTTCCTTTTTCTCACCTTTGTCCTTCACAAACGTATCTTTCATTGAACTTGATGATTGAGACAAAGTGCCCAGGTAGATAAAAAGCTGACTTTGGACTTGTATTCTTATCTTATCTCTGACCTATACTGGGCAAGTAATCCTAGGGAAGTCAAAACCTCTCAAACCTTCTAAATAATTCTCTAATACTATAAGTAGCATCAGAGGTTCTACTCTTATAAAACTGTGCACACCCTTTGATCTGGCAGGATCTCTACTGGGTATGTATTCCAAAGAGACCATAATAGAGAGAAAAGGACCCACATGAGCAAAAATGTTTGTAACAGCTCTTTTTGTGATAGCAAGGAACTGGAAACTGAGTGGATGCCCATTAGTTGGGAAATGGCTGAGTAAATTATGGCATATGAAGTTAAAGGAATATTATTGTTCTATAAGAAATGATGAGCAGATTGATGTCAGAAAATCCTGGAAAGACTTACATGAATTGAGGCTGAGTGAAATGAGTAGAACCTGGAAAATATTGTACACAGTAACAAGATTATATGATGATCAGCTGTGATGGACTTGGCTCTTCTCGACAATGTGGTGATTTAAGGCAATTCCAATAGACTTGTGATGAAAAGTGCCATCCACATCCAGAGTGAGAACTATGGAGACTGAATGTGGATCAAAGCATAGGATTTTAATCATTTTTTGTGTGTTTGCTTGTTTTTTCCCTTCTCATTTTTTCTCCTTTGATCTGATTTCTTTTACTCAGTATGTCAAATTTAGAAATATGTTTAGAAGAATTGTACATATTTAACCTATATCAGATTACTTGCTTCCCTGGGGAGGCAGAATGGGGAGAGGAGAGGGAAAAAAAATTGGAACACAAGCTTTTGCAAAGGTGAAGATGTTGAAAACTATCTTTGCATGCATTGGAAAAATAAAATACCATTTAAAAAGGTGCTACCCTGAACTGGTAGTAATATTCTCTTCACATGGAAGTTCACCATGCTAAGGAAATCACAGGCAGGTGGCTCGATGAATGTTCTCATTTCCTAGATGACTCTAGAGTTAAGAAGATCTGAATTCAAATATAGCTTGAAATATTTCCTAGTTATGTGACTTTGGGCAAATCACTTAACCACTATTTGCCTCAATTATTTTATCTGTAAAATAATGTACAGTACCTATCTCCCTGGATTGTTATAAGAATAAAATGCTATAGTATTTGCAAAGTACTTCACAAATTTTACAGCATTATAAATGCTATTATTATTCCTATTCCTAAGTACATTTGGCATTGACCTTTACAGCAGTATCCCAATCATCACCCAGTGTTTCTAGGAATCGGGCTGATGAAGATCCAACTGAACCAGCCTTGCTTCATGGAGATAATAAGCCTCTCCCCAAGTCAATTCCTACAGTGTTAAAAGAAGTGAATTGGAAGAAACAGGGTCCTTTTCATTCCCTCCCTAATCTGAATCTCGCTTCCTTGACCTTTCTCTCTAGGAATGGAGAATTTCTGTCTGTCCAGGAAACAGATTCTATGCCCACACTTCTAGCTTTGCCTCATGCCATTCTTCTTCCTAGTTAAGCTCTCAGAGCTTGTCATCGTCCAGGATGTGTCAGCATCATTGATGCAGAAGAAAGAGAAATGAATGGCTCTAGAAGGAGGAATCAGAGCTGATATGCCCGCTGACCTCCCCCCAACAGAGAATCACCTGACAGGTGCACCCCGGGATCGAGCAGGCTTCAGCATGACTGTAATGGTTGTGTCTGTCTCATTCAGAGGTGAATCTGTGTCATACTCAGGCATTGAAGGAGCTGTGAAAAGAGGAGAAAGTGGGGAAGAGAAAAAAAGAGAGGAATATAGGAAGAGGGAAAGAGAGATGGGGAGATAAGAGAAGAAGGGAGAGTGGGAGGAGTGAGGAACAGGGGAAAAGAAAGAAGGAGGGGAAGAAAGGGGAAAGAGGGAAAAGGGAAAGAGGAAAACACAGAGAGAAGAGGAGTGGGGGAGAAGAGAGGAAAAAAGAAAGATACAGAGAGAGACAAAGAGAGACAGAAACAGAAACAAAGAGAGAGAGGGGAAAGAGAGAAGCAGGAGGGAGAGAGAGAGAGGAAAAGGGAGAGAGGGGGAGAGGAAGAAGAGAAGGAAGAGGGAGGGAGGAAGGGAGAGGATGAAAGAAAGGGAGAGAGAGAAAGAAATCAGTGATTAACCATTAACCAGGAATAATTCTTACCAGTTTACCAATTCTCACTGGCTGAGATAGATTAGGACTGTGGTTCTTAACCTAAGATTTATGAATATGATATATGTACACAAATACATATGTATATATGTGTGTATATATACACACATGCATACATTTGTATACATGTGTACATACTTATGTATTTATATATATGATAACTGAATTTCAATATAATTAGTTTCCTTTGTTATCCTAAATATTTTATTTTATACTTTTAAAAACATTATTCTGCTAAAGAGTCCACAGGTTTCATTAGACTGATAAAGGATTATACTACACAAAAGTAAAGACCTTCTGTCTAGGGGGAAGTACATTTGGTAATGTGAGCACTGAAAGTTAAAGGCAGTTGGATCCTCTTTGGAAATGGAAGCAATAATATTGTGTCTGCCCACAGATTTGATGTAGCATTGCTATGGCTTCTTATTCTTTAGAAATGGTCCACATCAATATCATGAAAAGCCATTTATGAGATAGATTTCCTTCAAAGGACAGCATGAGACAGTGGGAAGAGTGCTAGATTAACAGTTGGAAGACTGAAGCTTGACTCCTCTTCCTATTTATGTGATCTTGGATAATCATTTAGCCTTTGGGGAACTTATCTTCTTCATTTACAAAATTTAAAAAATGGACTGGATGCTCTCCAAGTTGCCTCTCAAATCTCCACCTTCTGATCCTGTCAGCTTTGTGATTTCATGTAAGTTAATCCCTTTTTTAGGACTCAGTTTTTTCCTTTCTCAAATGAAAGAAGTACAACTCTAAATCTATGATCTTATAATCATATACCTTGATCTGGTCGTTCAAAGATGGGGCCCAGTCCAGATTCTTCTACATTAGTGGTGTGACTTTGACACTTCCATCTCTGACTCTCTTCCCTTGTAACATGAAGGGCTTAGTCTAGAAAGTATCCAAGATTCCCCTCAATTCTGCATATTCTGGGATCTCTGACAGTTATTTTGTGATGCAGGACAGTCACCATTATTCTATATCCCAGGCACTAACTATGTCATCTCTTATGAACACCCATGCAAGCTGTCCAGTCCTTGGACCTGCCTATAGGGCTTGGGAAATTCCTATGAAGACTCCAATCATCTAACAACATCTTGCCGGAGACTAACTCAGTAGCAGGGAGCCTAGAATCTGGAATACAACTGGGGGTGGGGCAATGAGTTTTTTTCTGCTTTCTTTTGCCACTGAGGGCTTCAAATCCAATCCAATGAGCCTAGACCAAGCCAGGACAGTTTGAGAACATCTCCAGAATTCATCAGAATCCTAAAAAGGCATTGGAGTCTTCAAAATAAAGAGATAGCCCATATCCAAAGGGGGTCATAAAGAATATTTTCCTTTTTTAATTTCATTCCAGACACAAATGAGTTAGTTCCATGGATATGTATTGCTTCAGAATACAGGAAGCTGCAGACCCTTGGATATATTATTTCAGTTCTTGACAAAGGTGGGTGGGTGGTCTCTGGTTCCTCAGAAAATTTTTTATTTAGTCTTCTCCCAGAGATAGTGTCCTGGGTATATAATTATCTATTATATAAGAAGATGCTATTTCTGACTCATTCCCAAGAAAACAAGCAATTTGAGCTATGTTTTCATCCAAATTTCTCTCCCAGCCACTTATTGTACAAAGGCACAGACTGGAGAGCCTACCAAATGAAAGCAAAGGTTAATTGGCCAAACCCAGACCTTGGCCTCCTTAGCATAGTGGTTGCTAATCAGTAGAAATAACAGTTCAACACTCAGGAAACTGAAGCCTTCATGTCCCTAACTTCACTGATTTTCCCTGCAAATTTGTTTTGCTGCTTCCCTGTGAACATTGGACCCAAAGGGGCTTGTATGTGCAGGATTTTTATATTTCATAAAGGGAATAACTCAATAGAGAAGTTTCTGAAAAGCTGTATGTAAATTAAAATCTCACAGGATTCAGACCTGGAAGGGACCTTCAAAATTGGCTGCTATAGTCTAAGACATAATCCTAGAAACAGGGTTACATAGGCAAGATCGAATATTTGAACTTCAGTCCCCTGACTTCAAATCCAGTGAGGTTCCCCCTGCCAGCAAATGGAATAATAGGGTCCTAAATAGAGGGACATGAAGGCACCTTGAAAGACAAGACAGCACATAAAAGATATTTATGGAATCAGGCTTGATTCTGGACAAATAAGGTAACCTTGTTAAGTCTCTGTATCCTCATCTATAAAAGGGGAAGAACAATAGCACCATTTCACAAAGATTATTATGAGGACCAAATGAGATTTTATATACATATGTATGTATGTATGTATATATAATGATCTATAGACTATATAAATGTAAGCTATTGATATTATGATCACTGAATGTCATCATGCTAAATTCATAGCCCTAGAGCTGGATGGCATCTCAGGAATAATCTCTTTTAATTTCTCCCTCCTCAATTTATAGATGAGGAAACTGAGGCTCAGACAGTTAAGGGATATCCTCAAAGTCAAAGGGGAATTCTAACTCCAAATGTAGCATTCTACGAATGAACCTCCAAGACATACAGCCAAAGTTTATACTTTCAATGAAGCCAGAAAGCTTGCTATCTAAAGATGTCCTATGGCAAATATATAGGAAAAATAAATTTTAGTGGTTGTTTTTCTCCAAGATTAGAATTTTCATATATTGGTTTTCCTTTAAAAAAAAACCTGGAGTCTTTTAAAAGATCTCCTAGTGCATAGGGTGTCTCAGAAGGGAGGAAGTATCTCAGGCACAATGTGGTACTGTCCTTTTTCTTATCCATGGCAATTCTGATGCTCCTTCTCCTAATAAATACCTGAAATTTTGGTTGCAATGCGTGTAGTGATGGGAGGCCCAAAGCCCTTTGATGTGCTGGCCTTGATGGTGAATGAATAGGTTGTGCCAGGATACAGGCCTACAAACAGGTGATGGGTTTCATTCCGAAGCTTGAAGACTTTCCCCCTCTGACTGGAAAGGTCAGCATTGGGATCAAGGGAGCCCACAGCCTTGTAGTTTATCTGCAAAAGAAGAACCAGAGATTACATTCGACTTCTGGCAAAGCAGAGGAGACGCACATGAGAAACTGTACACATATTAGCCGTGGTTCTGACCTGCATTGGTAGAGGGAGTTTCCATATTTGAGATTTATGTATCACAATAGAATAATAGGTTTATTCTTTTCTTGGATTTTCTTCCTCTGTTATAATTTTCAAGTAATCCTATATATGTTATTTATACATAGTTTGTACATTGTCTCTATCATCAGTTTTGAGAGCAGGAGGCTATCTAATGACTTTCTTTGTCTCCCAACCACTTAGCACACAGTGACTGGTATATAGCAGGTGTTTAAAAAATGTTTAAGGATTAACTGTCAATAACTTACTACCGGTCAACCATCAATTTTCAAAGAGGCAAATTGGTATAGTGGAAACAGAGATGGAAGTCTGTGTTCTAATGCTGGCATTTGTACTATATGATTGTGGAAACTCATTTGATTTCTGTGAGACTCAGTTTCCTTAAATGTAAAATGGAGACAGCAAAACTTACACAACATGTGCTATAAGGTTTTTGTATGGGAAGAGCTTTGAAAACCTCACTGTTGTTGTTCAGTCATTTCATTCATATCCAACTGTGCTAATCTGCAAAAGTTCAATGACTTTTAGTCCTTAGGAGTTAGGATAAGAAGGGGAGTTATTATTAAATTGTTTTAGTCATTTCTGATTATTTAGGACCCCTGTTTGGAGTTTTACTAGGTAAAGATACTAGAGTGGTTTGTTATTTTCTTCTCTACTTCATTTTACAGATGAGGAAACTGACTTAATCAAGATAAAGTCATTTGTCACATAGCTAATAACTGCCAAAGACCAAATTTGAATTCAGGAAGATGAGTCTTCTTGACTCCAGACATGTCATTCTATCTACTGCAACATCTAGCTGCCCCACTGAAAATCTCATGGCACCATCGAAATATAAGTGTTATTATTATTCATGTTAAACATACTCCTGCTTTCTTCTCACTAATGACCTTTCATTTCTCAAGGTTTTCCTAAATCAGAAGCACGGTGGTATAAAAAGAGCATCATATTTGGATATAGAAATCAGTGAGGCTAAAATTCTGATTCTGCTACTAATTTGCTACTTTTCGTATGATAAACCCAGTATTTTTTGGACTCTAGTTACTCATCTGTGAATTTGACAGGAGTTCCAATTCTAAGATCCCCTTCCATTTCTAAGTTTTAGAAAACCTTGCTATTTTCACTTGAGCCTGGGAAAAGATTTTGGAGCAAACTGAAATAGATAATATTGAAAAACATTTTTTTAAACCAAGTTAGCCTTCTCCACCCTCTAAGCCCCAGAAAGAAGAGAGAAATTATATGTGACAAATCCTATAGAGACATCTTTTTGTGGTGTTTATGTTTGTAGTCTTGTTTATCAAAAAACAATGGGGTCTTTAGAATTTTAGAATAACTTTCATTCATTTATATCTTAAGTATTGATGTCTCAGACTACCCCAGCTCCCCACTTCTGAACACAAGCATTATTTTTCTAAAGCTAACAGCTAAAAAGCTCCCTTGAAAGGATAATGAACTTGAATGAACTAGGTATGATGACTGGACAGGTCACATGATTGCTCTTAGACACAGATTCTTTATCTATCAAGGATGGGTAATAATACTTCTCTCAGGGTCATTCCAGGTTGTCATTAGGATTAAATGAGGCAACATGTGTGGAAAAAGTGCTTTGGAACTATAAATCATAGTATAATTATGAAATCTTTGTATTTTAATAGTTGCCTGCAGTGTGCTTTCATGCTTGTGTGTGTGTGTGTGTGTGTGTGTGTGTGTGTGTGTGTGTGTGTGACTTGAGAGGATAAAGTCACTTTTAATTATGGAACTGAAAAATAAGAATGCAGTAGCCAGCACAGAGAATGAGATATTTGACTTCAAAAATCACCTTTCAGTTTGAAAACACAAGTTGTTTATTGTCTATAATAAAGAAGCTATATTTGTTTTTTGTACCAATAAGATACTTTTCTTCTTATTCCAATCCTAACAAGACTTGAGTGAATTTTGAAACTCATGGTTTTGGGTATTCCTGGAAGTACTGCAAATCTCAAGTCATCCATGCCCTCTAAATCTTTGTTCATGCCCTCCTTTAAATCCTTCACGGGGATCCACTCAACATTCTGGTGACCCTCTTTTACATCTCTTGATATTATATGAATGCCAAATGAGCACACAGGCTATTTATTTGTTGGTTGATCTTTCCACAGTAGAGGTCCACCTTCTTTTCTGGGCATACATCTCTCTAAATCACATTTTTTACACAACTTGTTCTATGCTTTTCTTCATAAGTAAAGTATAATGGG
Source organism: Antechinus flavipes (assembly GCF_016432865.1). Taxonomy (NCBI): domain Eukaryota; kingdom Metazoa; phylum Chordata; class Mammalia; order Dasyuromorphia; family Dasyuridae; genus Antechinus; species Antechinus flavipes. The sequence goes on along the minus strand of NC_067399.1, from coordinate 443,125,159 downwards.
CTTTTCTACATTATCCTTTGGTTGACGGTCAACTTAATTCTTTGGAGATGGTTGTGATTCATAACTTGAAACACTATATTTATAAAATGTATAACTCAAAGCATCATAGAAAAAATATTGTGATTGAAAAGTTGGGCCTTTATTTGGGGAAAAAGCTTTGGATCCTTAAAAACTCATCACCTATTGGTTGGCTATTCAGTGATGAATTCCAGACTATGGCAATCTAAGGGGAAAAAAAAAAAAAAAACCCTTTCCTTCAGTTTATCAAATTGTGACAGGGCTGTGATTACAAATGCAAATGTGACCTTTAGATTCCTAGACCAGAGACAATATCATTATACTACCAGACAAGACACATACACAGAAGTATCACAGAATGATTTTTGTGTCTTAATAACAGGAATGGTTTATAGAATGATATGATTTTAGGGATGGGGCAGGGGATGTACCTTAGGTTTCACCTAGTTCATACCCTTCAGTTTACAGGTGGAAAAACAGAGTCTTCATGCAGTTAACAATTCATTTTAGTTGTTATTAGCAGATCTGATATTCCAAATCAGAACTTCTGCCATCAAATCCAGTGTTAAGGTCTCTTGAATTAAACCTATGGTTCATTCATTACATTATACCATACTGATACTCACATCTTTATTTAAAGGAAGTAGCCCAAATTTAGGAGTAGAGTTAGAGATGGGAAAGAAATTGACCCTCCCATCACAAACTCTCTCCAATTCTTTCCAGAAAAGGAAAGCATAGGTCCTAAGTTGAGAATACCAGGCTTTCCTCACAGCTAGCTGGACATTGCAACTTTACTGCTAAACAAGAGCCACTGGACTTTGTATTTTACACAGTGAAATATAAAACACAATGGATTTCTTCACTCTCTTTGTTTTTTCTGTCATTATAATATGTGAAAAAAAGAGTTCCTGACTTTTTTACCATACAGGAAGGAATAGAGCTATGATAGAATTACATTGTTATTGTTAAAATGCTGGACCTAGACTTGAGATCCCTGGGATTCACATCTTGATTCTGACAATTTACTAACTGTATGACCCAGGGAAAATCATTTAACTTATTATTAATTCTGTACTTTCTTCATCTGCAAAATGGAGATGACTCTCCCCATCAAGCCCAAGCCTCATTTGATCATTATTGTTTGGATTCTGATGGCTCAGAGAGAGTATAGATAGCAGTTATTTCTGTTTTGGTCAGAAATACTGAGGATCTTCCCCACTCAGATGATTTTATTTTATTTATTTAATATTTTTGACTAGGCAAAAGAGATTGTTCTTTGTTTCATTTTTACCTAGCCGTAATCACTGTTTGAGTTTTGCCTCTGACAAACTGAGACCTGGGAAGGTCTTCCTCTGAATCCAGGGCCATCTCCAGTTATCCTCATCTATATCTAGCTTGGATAGATCCAGAAGAGAAAGTGAGGCAGGTGACCTTGCATAACCTCCCTCCTTTAAATACAATTCACTTGCAAGTCCTGATATCACCTCCCTGATGTCATGGTCCTCTTCAAGAACAAAGGACAAAAAACAACAAAAACTTCCTGATGTTATTTTGAAGCTTCAGAGAGACAACTGACATAAATTGCTTTGCAAACTGTAATGTGCTACATAAATGTCAGTTATTATTATTAATAGAGGAGGTTATTTTTACTGGCACAGGGAACACACACCTTTAATGGAAAGCATGACCATTTCAAACACCCGCTTGAAATTCTGTCTGAGTTCTACTTCATGTAGTGGTGGCAAGTGTGCTGATATACAGACACTGGGAGGTAAAACTCATGACTTATTTACTAGCCAATTCCTTCCCTATGTTCCAAATTCAATCCAAAAGCGGCTCAATTTCAACTGAGCTGTCAATATAATATACCGGGCTCTCCTGCGCCCCTAACCTTTCCTGATATTACAGGATCCTCACTTATTTGTAATGAAACACCATGAATAAATCAATGTATGTTAATATAGCAAGCCTTCAATTTTTTATGAAGGGCTCCACCAAATCTAATTCCCAGCTTTGTCAGAAACAGTCTTTAAAAAATTTAAGTCCATGGCTTTATGAAGTTAGCTGAATAAGGGTGCAGAAGAGTGAAGAGAGAAAAGAGAGAGGTCAAGGAAAGGGATGGGGGTAACGGCTTCAGCCTCCCAAAGGTAATAAGATACATAAATGAATTTTTGTTTTTAAGCAGAAAGGAAGAAAACTTTGTTACAGCAGCAAAGCTGAGAACTCAGAGGTATTCCCTCTTGGCTTCTACACAGAGATCCTCCATCACTGAAAGTCTTGATGGGCCTTCCTCCATTCAAATGACTGGGTCCTGGCAAGATTCCACAGAAAAATAATGAGGAACCCCAAAATTGCATGGATTGAGGACAATGATTCCAGAGAGACTTAAGAAGATGAAAAGACTTTTGCTTAACCCTGTCATCATTTGTGGCTTGCAACCTTCTGAGACAGGCATCTGGAAACCTGATTTCAAAGCAGGCCATCATTTAAAATGGTTAATAATCACCATGGTCTATTTTCTAGGCTGTATTTGGTGCGCCTGATGTGACTGGCCCATTTTGTCAGTTAAATGGTGGCATTGGGAGGAGGGATTTAGAGGGTGGAGAATAGGACGACCTTGATCAGACCGGTTGTTTTGTTTCCACAGAGCAACGTGCTGGAATTAATTTTTCACAATTTCAACCAGTTGCTATAGAGTCACATGGTTATAACCTTTTGTTGCTATAACAGCCTCAGACACCAATTTTTTAAAAGAAGGCTCTGGGCAAAAGGGGGAAAAATCCTTTCACTGGATAGAAGAAACTATAGTGTTTATTATTTGGTCTCCTAACAACCAAACAAAAAAAAAATAAAGAAAATGTGAACATTTTCACATTAGAGTAAAGCGTGAACGCATAGATGTTTCTGAAGGTACGTTCCTATGACTAAGCTATGGCTTTCTATTTTCCCAAATGCTTTTGTTGCTAGTTTATTTGTGTTATTGGGATTGTTATCATTATGCCTGTTATCATTATTGCTGCTATTTCCAGGACTGCCTCGTCAGGAATAGAATTCAAGAATTATAAGGGCCCCAAGATACCTGCCAAATTTCACCAAGCCAGACTTCCCTATTTCCTTATGAATACAACATAACTAATTTAATATTGATAATAGGCTCAAGAAAAGCAGTTGTGATGGAGTAGATGGAGGTCTCACAGTGAAGTCAGGAAAACCTGGTCCAGTATTACTTATGCTACACTGGGAGGTTTCTACAGTGAAGAAATCACAAGTTTGGACTGCAAAGAGGAAAGAAAAGAAAAAAAAAGAACAATAGAATAGGGGCTGGAGGGGACATTAAAAAACATCTTGCTGATGATCTCTTTAATCACTCAATATCAAGCAATAAATATTTATCAAGACATAATTAGCCAAGTGCTAAGATACAAAAAAAGACAAAAGGCAGCCCTTGCCCTCAGAGAGCTTTCAATCAATCTAACAAGGAAGACAACAAGCAAGCAAATGTGTACAAACAAGCTTTGTACAGGATAAATAGAAAATAATTGTCAGAGACAAGGGTTGGGACATGCTTCCCGTAAAAACCTGGATTTTCATTAAGACTTAAAAAAAATCCAGGGAAATCGGAAAATAGAATTTGAAAAGGAGAACATTCAAGGTATGGAGGATAGCCAGAGAAATGCCCAGAGATGAGAGATGGATGGAATAGCTAGAAGAATAGGGTCACTGGATCTAATTAACAATATGTGTGGAAGGGCTGAGGGTGGAGATGGGATGAGATGTAAGAAGACTGGAAAAGCTCCAACTACCCTTGAAGTTATATATCTTCAATTCCATACAAAGGGATGATATGAAAGGATAGTCTTATTAAGGAACTCTTAATTTCTAAATCTTATAGTCTTTTTTCAATCCTAATCCTTCTTGACATTGTTGCTGCATTTAACTCTGCTGATCACTTATCCTCCTTGGATACTCTTTCTCTAGTTCTCTGTGAAACTAGAATTTCTTGGTTCACTTTTGACTTGTCCAACCACTCCTTCTATATGTCCTTTTCTGGCTCATCCTCCATGTCATACTCCTGAACTCTCAATATTCCCCCAAGTTCTGCTCTAGGCTTCTGGAGCTCATCATGTCACATGGCTTTAACAATCTTCTCAAATGACAGGCAGTTTTCAGAAGAAGAAATCAAATTATCAGGAGTCAAATAAAAAATGTCCTAAATCACTAATAATAATAAAGGTAAATTAAATCAGCTCTGAAGTACCACTTCCCAATCTATCAGATTGTTTAAAAGGACACAAAAGGAAAAATGACAAAAGCTATAGAGGATATAGAAAAATGAGGACATTAATGCACTGTGGGTGGAGTTATAAACTAGTCCAATCATTCTGAGAAATACTTTAGAAGTAGGTCCAAAAGGTTATAAAACTGTATGTATATTTTGACTGAGCAATATTATTAATAGGTCTATGTCACAAAGAGATCAAAGAAAAAGCAAAAGCAACTATACAAAAATATTTATAGCAGCTCACTTTGTGGTGGCAAAAATTAGAAATTAAAGGGATACCCATCAACTGGGGAATAACTAAACAAACTGTGGTATGTAATGGTGATAACATCATCAATCTGTGCAATAAACGTGACAAGGGGAAAGGTTTCAGAAAACATCTTGAGAAGCTCTATATGAATTGATGCAGAGTGAAGTGAGAAGAACCTGGAATCACTGTGTACAGTAGTAGTTGGCATTGTTTGTCCTTCATTCTCAAATAGGACCATGTCATCAGGGAGGCAATGGCATGATACATAAGTGAATTAGATTTAAGTGAAGGAGAGTTGTGTAAAGTCACCAGCTTCATTTCTCTTTTGGAGTCATCTAGGTCCAGTGGCAAAATATAAATTAGGATGACTGAAATGGTTGTAATGATGATTATAATGATGATCAAATATGAAGGACTTAGTTATTCTGATCAATATAATTATTCAAAATAATTCCAAAGGATGTGATAAAAAATGCTATCTATTCCCAGAGAGAGAACTTTAAATGTGCCAAGAGAAGAATATTTTTCACTTTTTTTGAAACATGACTAATATGAAAATATGTTTTATATGATTTCACATGTATAACTGATGTCATATTGTTTGTCTTCTCAATAAGTGTAGGAGGAGCTTGGAGGAAGAGAATTTGAAGCTCAAAATTTAAAAAAAGATAAATGCTTAAAATAAATAGGTAATAAAAATTTTAAATTATCTTTATGCAGCTGCTGATGTTCAAGTTTATATATTCAGACTCAGTCTCTCCCCTGAGTTTGTCTGGCATCATCATATGCTTACTGGACATTTCAAAATGAATATCCTAGAAACATTTTAAACTCAACATATCTTAAACAGAATTCATTATTTTTCCCTTTAAACTGTCATCTAAAACATCCCTATTTTTGTTAAATGTACCAGTTCACATCTGATAGAATGGCTAACATGACAGAAAAGAAAAATGACAAATGGTAGAGGTGATGTGGATAAACAGGGGAAATAAGGAAATCCTTCAAGTTTCCCAGGTTCAAATGCCAGCCTCATTCTGTTCTCTTAATTCTTCCTCATCTTGCACAGCCAGTAGTTGTCAAAGTTTGTTGTTTCCTTCTTCATAACATCTCTCACATTCAACCCCTTCCTTCTATTCACTCCTGTTGCTGCTTCCTCTTTACTTCAGCCCTCATTATCTCTTGTTCAGGTTATTGCAACAGCCTTCTGATTAGTCTTCCTACTTTGTCTCTCACTGCTCAAGTCCATCATGTTCACTCCTGCCTAAGTGATTTTCCTTGAAGGCAGATCTGAATATGTGATTCCTTTCATCCAAACCAATGATTTCTTCTAAAGTACCTCTAGAATACTATCAAATTTAAATAGTACAGGGTCACTAAGGTTTGCACAAGAATCCCTGCAGACACAAACTTATCTAGAAAACCATCTACTAATATCTATGTTTTATTGTATTTTTATTTATTTTATTAAATATTTTTCAATTATATTTTAATCTGGTTTGGATCACACTCAGGAACATAATGCTAGGAGATTTCACTTCCCTTTACTTTGAAAAGCCATGTACAAATTGGCCCCAACCTGTCTTCCTAGACTTATTAGATACTGCATTTCCCCTTTACTATTTGATCCAGTCAAACTGATCTTCTCTTCTATACATCATATATAGCACTTATTTCCTCTTCCTGTCCTTTTTCTCTGGCCATCTTCCATATCTGGAATGTATACCTCATAAGATATTCCTGTCTTTCTTTAACATACAGCTTAAGTACTACATTTTAAATGAAGCCTTTCCTGATCATTTCAAATGCTATAGCCGTCCTGTCCAAATTACTTTGTATTCTACGACTTTGTAAGCAATTGTTTCTGTTCTGGCCAGAAATCCTGAGGGTCTTCTCCTCTTAGATTGATTTTCTTTTTTTTATTAGTAAAAAAGGTCACTCCCCACCCTCTTCTTATTTAACCTTAATTTCCAAATGGGCATGGCCTCTTACAAACTGAGACTTGGGAATGACTTTAGTTTAACAAGCCTGAGGTCTCCAGCTGCACCTAGAGCCATCTCTAGATCTATATCAAAGCCATCCAGATGGTTTTGGAGGAGAGAGTGAGCCTGATGTCTTTGAACAGTCCTGTCTCACTTAAATTCAATTCACTTGAAAGTCAAGACATGACCTTTTTGGTGTCATTAGTCCTCTTCAAGAATGAAGAACAAATAACACATTTATACTGAGTAGCTTTATGATGCATATACTTATATATGTACTTGTTATTTTTCCCATCAGATGATAAAAATGTAGAATATAAGGATTATTTCATTCTTTGTATTTGTATCCTCAATGTCTATCCTAGTGCCTGATACATAGTAGGTGCTTAATAAATGCTAACTAATTGCTCCCGTTATTTTACAAATGAGAAGACAAGAATGCCCAAAGATCACAGGTGTGCTGAGTAACACAGTTGGATTTGAACTTAAGCCTTCTAAATATAAACCCAGTTTTATCATGTTCAATCCATCTATCCACCTATCTATCCATCCATCTATTCAACCTTTTATATTTCTCTCTTTCCTTCCCTTCCCCCTCTCTGCCTATCTGTCTATCCATCCATCATCCTTCCATCCATCTATCTATCTGTCTGTCTGTCTATCTATCTATCTATCCAGCCTTGTAATAGACACTGGAAGAAAACTGGCTGTGAAGAAATAGCTACTATATTTCTTTTCAATTTGCTAACTGTTTGATCAACCCTTTCTAACCTTTTCCTCAACAGAGCTATAACAATGAATTTTATGCTTGGAGGAGGTAGGGTAAGTAGAAGGAAATATGTTCCTAGTGTGTTGTATTAGTTACAAAAGAAGAGCCCACCTTAGTCACCAAAGGCTAACATCCTTTTTTTAAAACAAATTATTATTGTTAACTTGTTACAATTTATTGTTTCTTGGTTGCTGAAGGAATATAAATGTCAGCACCTTCTAGAATTTAGCATCTTTTGGCAAAGCTCTTATTATCATGCCCTAGTTATTCCTTTATTATAATAACCTTGGATTACGTAAAAAAAGAATATAATTGTTAACTCTATTCCATTCACTAAAATAGTGAAAACGTTTGTCAAGAGACATTCAACAAGAATTTGCCTATCTCTTCTGCATGAGCGACTTTAGGACAAAGAGATGTATATATGGGTGTGTATGTGTTTGTATGTAAGAGAAAGAGGAGGGGAGAAAAATAATAGTTGGCACTAATATAGCATTCGAAAGTCTGTATATTGGTGACTAAGTTCAGTGTATTCTATAAATATTTGTTGAGTGACTTCATATGTTTAATCTAGATAACAGGTAGGTACTACCCGTGTTATTATTCCCATTTTATATGAGAGAACCAAGACTCTGCATGCGTGCACATGTACAAGGGTGGTTAATAATTTGGATTCTTCATTGGTCTGAAATTGGGGACTGCTGATGAGGGGCACAGCCAAGAAGACAAGAAGAAAATGTAAGAGGACAAAGCAAAAAATGAGAAAGTCACAGAATAATAGTATCTCAGAACTGGATGGGAACTTGGAGCTTATCAAATCTGAGCTCTGACCTGGGATAGCTCCAATCAGTGTGGTCTGTACACATGAACCTGATGCAAATCATATTTAAGTACGCATTTAAGGCACTCCTAAGTGAGATGATATGGATACACTGCTCCCCTCGCCCTCATAGAAAAGATTGCCTTCTAAGCCACGCCAGGGGGACAAACAATTTAGCCCAGACGCTTAAACTGGGAGTCTGGCCTATATTTCTTATCTCCCCCCAAAGATGAACTGAGAGTAGCAAATAAAACTATCCTAAAGCAATAGAATAAATAAGAGTCAGAATTTCTAGCCAGGGGCCAGGCTGGTGTAAGGATTTACATTAATGCCACATCTTTTATTCAGATGGATGAAAAGTATATAGAAACTCCAAATCCCAATTTCACCAGGATTCTTTAATATGAGTAATGATATTTATGGCTGGGCATGTTTACATTAAAAAAACTAAATCTAAGAGAATCTGAATAAAATTACTTAGTTTGCTAGAACAAACCTGTGCAGGTCTACTATATGAAAATGCCATTGTTAGCAGTAAGCTAAGAAAACATATGACCTTCTTGGTAAGGAGGCTGGGTTAACAGAAAGAGTCCTAAGCAGGATGTAAATGACCATTTAGATGTTCAATTAATTATTACCAAAGAAGTACAGTGAATTGAGCATCTGAAGGATGCTGTGAAGTTGGACCACAGGCAAGACAAAAATAAGTAGGACATTGTCCTTTCCATAAGATAGGACTTAGTAGGAGATAGATGAATTCAATATATGAACACATTTAGCATTGCAATATGAACATTAAGTTCCTACTAAATACAAGTTAAGCACTGAAGATACAGAGATGAAAAGCACAGAGTAGGGCACATATACAGATATGAATGAAATTAAGGTAAAGGGAGAGATTCAGGGAGAGTCCTGAAATAAAGCTCATTCTCAGATGTGGATGTTAAGGTTGAAAGATGCAGGAATGGAAGCAGGAATGTTTAAGAGAGGTGATGGTACTTGAACTGTAAGTTGAATAGAAAGAATCCTGACTAATTAGAAATATGGTAGGAATATGGTCCAGGCATAGAGGTCACATGACCCAAATTACCAAAGTTAGAGAGGGAGAGCCAAAACCAGAAAACAGTTGGGTTGAAATTTAGAGTAGTTAGAAGAAGGGAGAGTGATGAAGGCTAAAGTGACAGAATGGGAATGACTTAAAATGTCATGCTCAGAATTTTGTATTTTATTCTCTAATGTAGACTTTGAAGATTCTGAGTAAATGAAATAGGTCACTCTTTCTGTTTCATGAAAATCTAATTTTTGATGATAAAGCCTTCTTTAAATAGCCTAAGATGGCAAGTTTGATATTATGCCCACCTTAGAGTCTGCACCAACAATCTTAGGAATGGTTTAAGACCTCAAAATGTAACCAAAAGCATAATATTACTATATGGTATCATTATTTCTTCTATAGGTGTGATTAGGAATTGCAGTGGCCATTTGTCATTACATATACAATTGTGCTTAGAGAAAGTTTTTTGTACTACATAACTCCTTGGGTTCCTTCTCATTGTAAGAACTCTTTATGTTTGAACAGAAATGTTCATGTTTTTAAGTCTATTGAGAAATGGAATAATTGGAAACCAAAATCTGGTTAGAAGAGAAGAAATGTCATTAATAAATAGAAATTCAGAAGAAAATAGGAAGACTTATATAAACTGATACAGGGTGAAGTAATAGAACCAGGAAAACAATATACATATTGATTACAATAATTCAGTCAGAAAAAAATGATGAAATGAAATTTAGTTTTGTGTAACTATAGGGACCAAGACTTGTTCCAGAGAAGAATAAGAAAATATAATTCTTTCATTGAAGAAATGGAGGTCAATGGTTATAGAAATGTGATTAAATGAAATAACCTACATAAAGCCCTTTGCAAACCTAAAAGCACTATATGTTAGCTTGTATTAATATTTCATACACTATCACATAGAGTCAATGTGTTGCCCGGTTTAAGTGATCTGTTTTTTTTTTTTTTTTTTCCTTTTCATCATTCTTGTTAAAAGAAGGGGTTATTTGATGGGAGGAAAAAAAAGGAATAGATGTGGAAACTATTATGATGCTAAAGCCAAAGGGATCAATAAAACTGGGGGAAAAAGGAAATAACTTAATGTGTCACAATGTACACGAGACCATTAGGTTCTCCTAAACCATAGGTTCTTAATCTGGGTTCTTTCGATATATTTTGGAGGGGAAGGGCATGGACTAAAATGGAGAGAAATTGAATCTTTAGTTTTATTAAATTCTAATTGAAAATGAACATTTCCTTCGATTATGAACGAAGATAACAGAATATCATTTTGAAAACGGGTCTATAGGCTACACCAGATCATCAGAGGGGTTGATGACACAAAAAAGTTAAGCATCCATGCTAAATAAACCCAACATTCCATGGTCATCAAGCTTTTCAGGAAGCCTACAAATTTGAGCAAGTTTTGTAAATATGGTATAATGGAACAAATACTGGATCAGGAATCAGAGAATCTGGGTTTGAATTTTAGCTCTGCTATTTACTATCTTTGGGATGTCAGGCAAGTTAAACTTTATGATCTCAGTTTCTTCATCTATAAATTGGGAAAACTGGACTAAATAAGCTTTTTCAGTCCCTTCTAGGTCTAAATCCCCTGATCTTGAGACTGTAGTTTTTAGATCGGGTGTCCCTGACCCAGCAATTATGGCTGCATTTCCCAAACAGCTCAGTCTTTTGAATCAGGACCTGGGTTCTGAGCAAGATCATTTTCTTACATTGTCTGCTATGATTGCTTATGTTGCAATCCAAATTTTAGAGATATTCTTTTCCTATCTGGGGCTAGGATTCTCTCTGGCATGATTGTTTTTTCAAGGGAAGTGAGGTATACAATCACAGAATCAACTGACTGCCACCAGAACTGTATAAGTGTCAGGAGACCATCAAATATACCCCCTTTCATCTAAGAGACCTAAAGTTCAGAGAGAAGTCACAAGAACATATGGCTATGGATGAAAAAAGCATAAGTTTGGGAAAAGGAGGGACCCTCAGCTAGTCCAGTGTCATCAAGTGACAGGTGAGGAAACAGTTTGAGAGAACTGCCCAATGTCACAAAGAAAGTTAAGTTGCAAAACAGGAGAAATAATTCCAGTCAGAGGTCATCTAATTCATTAAAGATCTTGTGGCAGAGCTGGGACAAGCACCTAGGTCTGACTTCCAGTCCGCAACAGTCTTTTTAATGGTAGCTGTCTCTAAGTCCATGGTATGAAGACGGCATAGTTTAAATGATGATTTTTAGGTATTTTTGAATCAATGATTATCCTTCCATTGTCGGCAGGTGATCATTGCCCATAATGACAGAGTTTATGTTACAGGAAACTGATTGCAAGAGAGGAAGGAAATTACAACCCTCATCTTAAATGAGAAGACAAAGCCTCCTGACCACTCAAGGATACATTTCCCCAGTCTAGCCTCCTTCAATCATTACCAACCATTGACTTAAATCTCCTACATCAGCAGTGTAGCAACCATCCCCCTTCCCCCACCCCCAGCAGTCAGGGGCTTGCATCACCCTCTCCTCCCAGTGGCTGATGGAGAAGGAAGAGAAGGCACATGAATATGCAAAATAATCGTGGAGGAAATGCTGGATAAAGCACTTTCTCGAGAAGTGGTATTTATGGACAGGATAGAACACATGTCCTTTAGGAGCAATGAAGAGAGAAAATGGGCAATGATTGGCCTTCACAAGGCCTATGGAACCTCCTAGCCCCAAGGGCTTATGATTCTACTTATGCTATAGAAAGACAACATGACTTTTGGGTCTCTGAGAGTGCTGAAAATTTACTTTTCATAACAAGTCTGTTCCTTAAGACTGCATTAAAATGGGACCTTGGGAGGTAAAGTTGAAAGGACACTGGACTAGAAACAAGATTTGAGTACAAATTCTTTCTCTATGACCAACTCAATAATGACTTATTAAGTATTTACTACTGTGTGACTCTAGGCAAATGACCCCTTCTCAGGGACTCAGTTTCCTCAAAAGCATTTGACAATCTCTAAGTGTCTCTATTGACTTTCAAATGGCAAGGTCATAAGGGGTCTTGGAGACCATTCAGTTCACTATTTTTATTTTGGAAATAAGGCCCAGAAAAATGAAGTGACTTGTCTTAAGTGAACTTAAATGACTGAATCAGGACTCAAACCTAACTATTTTTTCTTTTACTAGAATCAAAGAAGACGATAAAAGATAAAATTCAGAGATTGGCTTGTATGTGTGAATGCATGTGTGTATGTGTGTGTATGCACATGTGCATGTACACTGAGTGTAAAAAGTTTATCTATGGATTGTGTGTATTCTGTAGTCTCCTCTACAGATTGTAATTATTGTTTAGTTGTTATCAGTCATGCTTCCATCTGGGGTTTTCTTGGCAGAGGTACTGGTATGATTTGCCATTTCCTTTTCCAGCTCATTTACAGATGAGGAAACTGAGGCAAACAGGATTAAGTGACTTGCCCAGGTTCACAGAGCCAATAAGTGTCCAGAGTCCAACTCAGGAAGAGGAGTCTTCCTGACTTCAGGTTCAGTGCTCTCTCCATTGTACCTCATTAAGCATGACTGAGCCAAGACTCAAACCTCTCTCTGGGACTTCTCATTTCACCAGCTTTTCAGGTCAATATAATTCAGCCCTGATTCTCTGACCAGGAAATGGAAGGCCAAGCCTTGCAAGATTCAGAAGATGGTCTTACCTTAAGGCTCCCTACCAGAAAACAAACTGAAATCTTGATCAGCATGGACCACATATTATCTTCAAATCGCATGCTTCCTGCTCTTTTCTACCAGGTATTCAGTCCATTCCCCCTTTTCTCTCAAAATGTCATGCCCTACCACTTTTACTCACAGAAATCCTATTAGTTTTTGAAGGCTAAACAAATGTCACCTCCTTCATGCTGCCTCTCCCTTTCCCCCATCCTACTCCCCTTAGTGTAGTTATTTGTATCCATGTCCTTTTCCTCAGTCCCTTTTAGACTATAGTCTTCAGGAGAGTACAGTCTGTGTCTTTTCTGTCTCTATATGCCCAATGCCAAGCATCGCCTTTGGTAGATTCTTAACAATGTTTGTACAAAGATTTTGAATAATATAGCCCAACTAGACTATGTTGTCCCAGAAAGGTCTCCTTTTCTAGCTCCCTTGCTAGAAGTAAATTTTAAAAAATTAAAAAATTTAAAACACTCTTCTCTTCTTCTAGAATATCTTCCCCTACTACTTCTGCCAATTTGTTTTTCAAGGTCCAGCTGGAATATTATCTCCTCTACCAAGCTTCCTGGTACCCTTGTATCCAGAATGCTGGATTTGGGATTAGGGGAAATTTGGCCATGGTTCTTGGCTTTCTGTGTGATGTCGACCTCCTTTGGGCTTCAGTTTCCTCACTGAAAAATAAGGTGGTTAGATTAGATGAGCTCTAAGACCTCTTCCAGCACCATATCAATGTTCCTACAATTAACATGAGCCCTCTGTCTGCACCCTGAATTTCCTAAATGATCCTATAGTATAGCTTATCATGACAGCTCTGGGGACAAATCCCTTGGATGCTTTCTTTGTGACTAAGGAAGTCTTCTACCCATAGAATAAATAGAAAATAAGGAAGGGAATCCCCAGGACTCAAGAATGGTAAGTTGTTAAAGGTCCCTTAGGAATCTTTATTCAGATGAGCTGACACTAGATTTCGAAACATGACTTGTCTCTGAAGTCCAACTGTGTCAGTCAAGTTTTTGTATAATCCAGGACACAGATACAATACTTTTTGTGTAGGAGTGTTTTTCAGGCATATGGTTTAATAACAGCATTAAACCCAAACCTCTGCTCGTCATTTGATCTGAATGCTGGGTGTCATTATCTTGTTATTTCCCCAGAAACTTTCTCATTTAATGAATCTACCTACAGATATTCCCAAATGCTCTTCATCCACACCATTCAATAAATTTGGTTGATTTTTTTTAATTTTCTTTCTCCCAAATCCAAGTTGCTTTATTTTTCTATTTCATACTGAGATGGTTTTTCTCTTTGGTAAATTTAGCAAGTCTAGCTAGGCTGTTTAATGATTTAATGATGTGTGAATTTATTCTACCCTTCTCCTTCTAGCTAGGGGAAGGACCTTGTAAGGCATATTAAAAAAGGTTTTGTAAGTAAGTTGTCATTCATTCTGGAAGAGGACCAATGAAACCAGGAGGGGGATATCTTGACTTACAGGTGAATTGTATTTAAGTGAGGAAGAGATGAGCAAAGTCATCAGCCTCACTCCTGCAAGATGATAGGTGGTGGCTCTGGATGCAGTAGGACAAGAAGTAGGAATAACTCTTGGGCCCTGGGAAATCAGTGTGAGTGGGAACCTTTTCAGAATAACTAGAAGCTTCTAATCCAATAGGTATTAATTAAAGTGCTTTACTAAACTCCAAACATTGTACAGGCATTAGGGATACAAAAGAATGGAAAAAAAAGTTTTCCTTCAGGAAGTACATCTGTGGAAGGGATGGATACAAAGATATATATAACAAGTATAAACATGATTATGATAATTTCAGGAGAGAGAATAACCAATAAGTTGGGGGCTAAGCGAGGCTTCTTTTTATTTTTAAAGGTTTTTATTTTCAAAATACATGCATAGATTTTCAACATTCACCTTTACAAAACCTTGTATTGCATTTTTTTCTCCCTCCCTTTCTCCATCTCCCCTACACAGCAAGTAATCCAATATATGTTAAACATGTACAATTCTTCCATATATAGTTCTACAAGTATTATGCTGCACAAGAAAAATCAGATCAAAAGGGGAAAGATGAGAAAGAAGATAGAATGCATACAAATAATGACAAAAAAGTGAAAATACTAGGCTATGATCCACACTCAGTCCCCACATCTCTCTCTCCATCATTGGAACTGGCCTGATTCACTTCATTGTTGAAAAGAGTCATATCCACAAGAATTGATTATCACATAATTTTATTGCTGCTGCGTACAATGTTCTCTCGGTTCTATTCACTTAGCATCAGTTCATTTGGTTGGTTGATTTTTTTGATTTTACATTTTCGTGTAAGTCTCTCCAGGCCTTTCTAAAATTATCCTGATTGTTTCTTATATAACAATAATATTCCATAACATTCATATACCATAACTTATTCAATCATTCTCCAACTGATGAGCCTTCACTCAGTTTCCAGTATCTTGCTACTACAAAAAAGGATGCTACAAACATTTTTGCACATGTGGATCCTCTTCTCTTTGCAAGTCTTCTTATAAAAAAAAGTTACAGATGAGAAAATCTTTGAGGCAGCTAGGAATTCTAATAAATGGAGGCAAGAAAGGAGACCATTGTAGACATGAAAGACACCCTGTGCAAGGATATGGAAGCAGTTGAAATTAAATAATGAAGGGCTCTACATATGAAGTGGAGGATCCTATTATCCTACAGACAAAATAGTGATTAAGGGTTTTAGAAAGAAGTATAGAAAGATTATTTGGCAGTCATGTAGAGGATGGATTGAAGAGGGGAGACACTGGAAATAAGAAAATCAAGTAGGAGCTTGCTGCAACAGTCCAGATAGGAGACTTTAAAGACCAGAATAAGGGTGGTTGCTGCATAAATGGAAAGAGATAGACAGAGTAAGAATTTATCTTAGGGGTAAAATATATATTTTGTTTTGGATATGTCCAGTTTGAGATCACCCTTTTATGAGGGGGATCCTGGGAAGATGGTGGAGTAGGTGGGTAAATTTCAAGCTCTTCAGATTTCCCCCACAAATAGAACAAATTTGCACCTCAGGGCCAACACAAACTGATAAGAAACCAAGAAGACTTGGGGCAGAACAGGGGTCCTCCTGATACCACTCCACAAGATCTGAACAAAGACCCCCAGACTGGGATTAACCTATCTCAAGTACAAACACTTCCAGGCTAGCACAGAAACATCAAGTGGGGACTTCTCAAGGGCTAGCTGGTTGTGACTGGAGCCCCAGCAGGAATAACAGAGACTTTCACCTCCAGGATTGTTTGTCCAGTGGAGGTTCGAGTTAGGGAAGACAGAATGAACCGTTGCTTATTGGGAATGCCAGGTCCAGCTGTGCTGCTGAGACTGGGCCCTAGGCAAGAAGGAATCAGCATCAGGGAATGCAGAAGCAGGGGGCAGGGGCACTGCTGGTTGTGGGCACTTGCAGAAGGGTAGAGTTTGGGGTTCCTGCTCAGAAGCTGGGCTGAAGGGAAGTTTGAGGCACTATCTCCCCACCTCACAATTAGTATAAGCATCACAATAGGTATATACACTAATAATTCTTATTTTAAAAATGAAGCAGCAAAGAAGAAAGAATCCCACCACTGAAACATAGTATGGGGACAGGGAAGGCCTGGATTCATCTTTAGAGCAGGATGCTTTAGTATAAAAAGCTTCTGCTCCAAAGAGTAACATGAAATGGCTCCCTGCCCAGAGAGAATTTATAGAAGCACTCAAAAAAGAATTCAAAAATCAAATAAGAGACTGGGGAAAAACTAAAGAAAAAAATTAAAACTGTCCAAGAAAAATAAGAAGATTATGAAAAAAAGTTAACCAATTAGAAAAGGAGGTACAGAGTCTCAAAGATGAAATTAACTCTTTGAAAATTAGAAACAGGCAAGAGGAAGCCAGTAAAGCTTTGAGAGACCAAGAAATAACAAATCAGATTATAAAGAATGAGAAAACCAAAACATCTCATAAGAAAAAACAACATATCTGGAGAAAAGATCAAGAAGAGAAAATATAGGAATAAGTGGACTTCCAGAACGTTGTGACCAAAAAGAGAATCTTGAACAATAATGCAGGAAATAATCCTAGAAAATTGTCTTGGAGTGATAGAATATGAAGGGAAAGTAGAAATAGGGTGGTGGGAGGTATGAAAAGGAAATATGTGTATGTGTATGTATATATCTACATATGTATATATAAATATATCCTTTGTTAACTACAATCTGCTTGGGGGTGGGGGTTATGAATGAGGGGGGAAAGAATAAAGTAAATAAGATATACAGTAGAGAACAAAAGAACAATTTAACAGGAAGAAAAGAAAAGTAAATACCTGTCATACTAGGTCCTTGGATCAGCTATGTTCAGCCTAATTAGCATCTAACTATAATTCCTATCTCTCCTTTTGTTCACATCTGATACAGAAAGACATTGGATCACTGGGTATAAAGAACTTTTCATTTAAGAGTTTTCTAGAGCATTTAGAAGATAACTGATTTGCTTAGGATCACACAGTCAGGATGTATAAGAAGTGGGATTGGAACTCATATCTTCCTGTTCTTGTGCTCATGAACACTCTTTCATGGACATTCATGAACAGACTTTCTTCTACTAAAATGTATACTTTCTTTCTTTCTTTCTTTTTTCTTTTTTTTCCCCTGAGGCAATTGGGGTTAAGTGACTTGTCCAGGGTCACGCAGCTAGAAAGTGTTAAGTGTCTGAGGCCAGATTTGAATTCTAGTCGACCTGACTTCAGGGTTGGTGCTCTATCCACTGAGCCACCTAGCTACCCTGCAATATATACTTTCTTAAACTGGTATTTGTTGTTATATATTTTGAATCCTTCTTGATGATCTGCTGGGCACATGATAATGTTCTCTTTTGTTTTGTTTTGCTTTCTGTTTTTTTTTTTTTGCTTATTCTGTTTCTTCAAATAAAATAATTTTGAAAAACAAAACAAAACAAATGAACAACAACAAAAAAGAGATTCCTGTTTTACATCTGTGTGTATATTTTGAACAAGAATAGTGAAAGACTGGAGCTCAGCAGAAAGATTAAGGCATATAGATCTGAAAGTCATGTGCAAGGAGATAATAATGAAAACTGTAGGAGCCAATGGAATCTCTAAGAGAAAACAATCAATCAACATATATTAAGTGCTTACCCTGTGTCCATCAGGCACTGTGCTAAGTGTTGCTGATACAAAAAACAAAGAAACAACAACAACAAAAAAGAGACAAACAACTACAAAAAAAAAAAAAACAGAGATAAGGCAATCCCCAAGGAATTTGCTCTGTTAGATTAATAGAGGAAAAAATTGTAAAGAGAAGAAAGTCAAGAGTATGATGCTTAAGGGACAGAGAATGGAAAAAAAGAGAAAATTGAGTGGCCAGAAATGGAGGAAAAGAACCAGGAGATAGTACTCTCATAAAAACTGAGAGAAAATAGAACATTCATCAGAAATCAGTCAACAATAGCTGTAGAGATACCCAAAAGAATGAAGGTAAAAAAATGGGTCACTGGATTTAACAATTCACAATTTGCTGGTAACCTTGAGTGGTTGGATAGGAAGACTGAGAAGTGAGTGGTAAGAGAGGAAGGGAAGGCAATGAGTATTGATGGCTTGCTTGTTCCTGAAGTTTTGCTTTGTGAGAAGAATTGCTGTGGCATAGTACATATAGAGCTTGAGTACAGGAAGATGGAGGGGCTCAGCTAGATCGTGCATTGCATAAAGCACTAGGCTTAGAATTAGGACTCATTTTCCTGAGTTAGAATCCAGCCTCAGACACTTACTGACTGTGACTATGGGAAATCACTTAACTCTGTCTGCCACAGTTTCCTCATCTATAAAATGACCTGAAAAATATAATGGTAAACCATTCTAGTATCTTTGCCAAGAAAATCCCAAATGGGGTCACAAAGAGTCAGAAATGACTGAAAACAATTGCATAAGAACGGGAAGATATGAGTTCCAATCCCACTTCTTATACATTCTGACTGTGTGATCCCAAGCAAATCAGTTATCTTCTAAATGCTCTAGAAAACTCTTAAATGAAAAGTTCTTTATACCCAGTGATCCAATGTCTTTCTGTATCAGATGTGAAAAAAAGGAGAGAGAGGAATTATAGTTAGATGCTAATTAGGCTGAACATAGCTGATCCAAGGACCTAGTATGACAGGTATTTAAGGAAGGTTGGTCCTCTCTTCTCCATCACCATTGTCTGTTTTCACAGAGAGTTATAACTCTGCATTATGGGTGAGGAATGGCCTAAGGTAGGAAGTTCCTTAGTAGGAAGTACTTTAGAGAGAACATTCTAAGGGGATATGAAGGTAGGGGAAACAAAATGGTTTCAGACAGATTATATTCTACAGTCACAAAGAGCGAAACCTGACTGAACAACCACCACCATCACCACAAGAACACCAAAATCACTGAGTATATTGTTTTGCTGATTCAGATTCATTCTATCAGTTCATGTAAATTTTCCTGTGCTTCTCTGAATTTTTTCATATTTATAATTTCTTACTACAAAGTAATATTCCTTCATATCAACATATCAAAATTTGTTTAGTATATCCCCCAATTAATGAACAATAACTTTGATTCTTGCTTTATACTGTGAAAAAGTGCTTCTCTGTTATTTTAAGCATAGATTGCTTTCCAAGATGATTTGACCAAACCACAGTTCGACACAGTGTTTTAGTGTGTCTGTTTTCTGATACTGATTTTCTCTTTTTTTGTCATCTCTACCAATTTTCTAGGTGTGAGTTAAAATACAGAGTTGTTTTATTGGCTCCAAAGCATCATTCTGAACTTATTTTTCATTTGCTCTTGCTATGTACTTTATTTTACAGCACAAGTGAACAATTTGACCACAGAAGTAAGTCATACCAGGCAGGCACACCCCTACATATGCTTCACCTAACTTTGAGAGTATTGCATCTAGGTTATTGTACCAACTCCTCATTATGGCATTAAAAATCCTGTACCATCTGGCTCCCACCTACTGTCTTAAGTTATTTTCTGCTACTCCTTTTTCCATTCACCATTTCACCTAAAGTAGACTATTAGCTGTTTCCCCAAAGTCAGCATTTCAGCTCCTAACATTGTGCATATCTGAGGATTCTCTCACATGTCTGGAATATATACTTTCCTCATCTCTGCCTCTACAAATCTTCATTTTCTTTCAGTCTCAGCTCAGGGGCCAACTTATCATTTTTCCCCCAGCACCTAATACAGCACCTTTAACACATTTGGTGCTTAATAAAAGTTTATCACATAGGCAAATAAAAGGAGAAGAAATAAAAAAGAAACTATCTTAAATCTCTCCTGGGCCTGAAGAAGTCCAAGAGAGAGCAAAATGGATCCTTCCTTGGGTATATCCACTCCTCTCTATCGGGCCAATAAAATCCAGCTCATCATATAAATAAAGGAGGAAGAATACTGGGTCAGGAATCAGAACATGCGAATAGCATGGTAGAAAGGGTGCTAGATTTGGAGGCAGGGGACTTGAAGTCAGATCTTGGTTGACTGTGAACAAGTCACTTTACCTATAAAAGATGAAGTCTGTAAAATCTGGAAAATTAAAAAAGTTGAAGTATATGGCTTTAAATCTGTGATACTATGATCTCATCCATTTATGATCAATTAACTCTGAACACAGGCTACCTACTTCTCATTCTGGGCTTTGCTTTCCTCACCTACAATTTAGATATAATAATATCTGCTATATTAACCTCATAAGGCTATTTTAAAGATTGAATGAGAATATGCAAAATGCTTTGAAAATTATAAAATTACATATATTCAGATATTAGTCATTCAGCAAATAGTCATTAAATACTCATTAGGAATCAAGTCCTGTTCTATTGCCACACAGATTAATCAATCAATCAACAAGCAGTTATTAAGTTCCTACTATGTGCCAAACACTATAATAAGTGCTGAGAATAAAAAGAAAAAAAAATGAAATAGCAGTCCCTATACTCAAGGATCTTACATTCTTTGGGAGGACATAATGAGCACACATAGACATATAAACAAACTTCATACAAAATAAGCACAAGTTAATTTGGGGAGATGAAAATACTAATGACTGGGGATAGGCAGGAAAGACCTCATGTAGGAGTTTCATTCCATCTTTGAAAGAAATTAGGGATTTTAAAAGATGGAAGCAAGGTGAAAGTTAATTCAAGGCAAGGGAAAAAGACATGGAGACTGAAATGCAGTGTCATTCATGAGGAACAACAAGAATAAACTTAGAAAAGCAGGTTTAAGCCAGTTGAGAAACACTTTAAATGCCAAATTAATATTGATTTAGGATCAATTTGTATTTGATCCTATAAGGAATAGGAAACTTCTGGTTAATTGAATAGGGGAATAATATGCTTAAATTTGTACTTTAGGAAAAATCACTTTAGTAGGCACATGGAGGATTGGTTTGAAAGGGAAGAAACATGAAGCAAGGTGGCCAATCAGAAATCTATTATGGCATTTATTCATTTGAGAAGTAATGAGAGTCTAAAATGAACTCAGTGAATAAGCATTTATTAAACAATTACTATACAAGATGGTGACTATGTGAATAAAGTGCAGATGACTGGGGAAAGAGATGTTTTAAAGATAGAATAGAGTTGGCAATTGATTGGGTGCAACTGGTGAGAGAAAGAGAAGTTTAAAAAGTGGAAAATGAATTAAATATGGTCCTTGACCCAAGTTATAGTGCTTCCAAGCAGATGCATGTATAATTTAGTCTACTCAAAAACTAATTCTCTCCAGTATTTGAACTGATGTTCTTCCTCCTATGTTCTCTTCTTCCCACTAACATGACTACTTACCTAGTACAGTCCTTCATTACCTTGCTTTGGGACCAATTTTAATTGGGCTCCTTGACTATAATTTCTCTCCTCTGAAGGCAGTATTCTCAGTATTGCCAGTATATCTGTCTAAGGCTCAGGCTGATCAGGTTACTCTTCTGCTCAAAAATCTTCCGTAAGTCCCTATCATCTTTTGAAAAAATACAACATCTTTAGCCTGGTACTAAGGTCCTCCTCAATCTGGTTCCAATCTGTTTCTAATCTCATTTCATAGAACTACATTTTATGTTGTCTCCATTCCTACTACATTGGATTATTGGCCATTTGCTGAACTTGACTTTGTTCACTGAAGCAGGATTCTGACCTCCTTTCCTCTCTGCCTTCTTCCCCCTGTGCCTGGAATATCCTCCCTTACTATCTCCAACTTTCAAAATCCTTTTTTGAAATTTCGGTGTCATTCTTCTTGAAAGCTTTCTTTTATTCTTTAGATAAAATATTCTCCCTTTCTTAAAACTTCTTTTCAATGAACTTTGTGTGAATCTTTTCTTGCTACAACCATAATCTCTACCTAATATCCAGGAATCCAAGTTTGGACTTTGGGAATACTCTGTACTTCTCTGTGAAGGTAAAGAGAGAAGGGTATCTCCCCTCTCTTGACAAGAATAACTCCATTTTAAAATGAGCCTCCATTTCAGTGTAAATTGAGCAACAAGTCACCTCTGATCACTTTTCTTTGTGCTTGCCCCTCTCAAGCTCTTTTGCAGCACTTTTCAATATCATGTTCTCAACTTCTCCATAGTCCTTCTCATCCTTGTGATGAACAAGGCCGTAATATGTCACAAAACTAAATAGGAGACTACTATACTCTGCTTTTGTAAGGAATGTGGTCATACTTAGCAACAATTTGTGGAGGAGAATGGCTTATATTCTCAGCCTATTTTCTCCTCAGACACTTTCTTTGTGTTCTATCTGATCTCTCTCTGCCTTGGCTTGTAATACTAATAAAGCTTTTCTTTTTTTTGTCTTTTTCTTACTTCTACCTCAGATTTCATTAGTAGGTCTTCTAACAATGACTCATCTGTGCATATGTTGGATCTGCCTCAACTTCTCTCTCTACTCATAGGATGTTAACTCTTTGAAGTCTTCCTTTTACCTGTTTTTCTCTAGCACTTAGATCAGTGTCTGAAGATTAATAGGCACTTAATATACATTTTTGAACTTAAACAGAGCTTTAGAAAGTCACTTTGAAACTGTTTTTAATTACTTGACTTCTGTCAATTTGCTTTAAAAACATTTTCCTCTGATGAAAATGAAGGAAACTATCATTTCACGTCTACCTGTGTTCCAATTCAAAGATGGTATTTTTAGCACTTGCGTGACATGTTATAAAAATAAAATGTTTACTTTTTTCTATTACCTAGAGGGTTCTATTTCCCTAAAGTTGTAAGAATAGTAAGCCTGGTATTCTCTTGCTTAGCTTTTCACAGAGAAAATAATGATATTCCATGCTGATATTTTCTCTACATAGAAATTTTTTTTCTTAAAAGATTTTAAAATTATCTATATTTCAATTTCGCAAAAACTTGCATTTTCACACAATGAATCATAGCTCCTCTCTAACAGTTTCATAGAGATAAAATAATTCACAACCTGGTGGCCGGTCTTCCAGTGTGATAAGCATCTCCTTATGTAGCTAGGTTGGTCCTCCAGCAATAGGTATGCTATCCATTGCTGGGCCCTACAGCCTTAATAAGACTTCCCACCATCAGTGTTCCAATGACACAGTCTTTGTTTACCAAGCTGCCTTCATTACACAATGAGGCAATGGAAAAAGACTTCAAAAGATCATCTCTGAGTCATCAAAGAAAATTGGAATCATATTCACAGTTAAGAATATTTTATTCTAATTCTTTAAATAATGGTTCTGGCTACATAACAGATGAGAACAAAGGGGCTAATTAATACATTATGGAAGACAGCATCCCAGGATTGCAGTGTGCAAGTGGAAGGGACTTAGAAATTGTCTGGCCCACTCCACTTTTTAGCACTGTGAATCCATTCTACAGCATTCCTCAAAATTATTTACAAGTATCTGCTTGAACATTTTTATCAAAGAGGTACTTATTACTTAGAGCAATTGGACATTCCATTTTTTCTTTTTTAATTTTTTTAACATTAATTTTTAAAGTTTTAAAATTCTTTGGAGTTGTCTTAGATCACTGTATTGATCAGAATAACTAAATCTTTAATGACTGTTGATAATAATTACAATATTGCTGTTATGGTCTATTATACTATATATTATGGTATATTATATGGTATATATCTTGGTTATGCTCATTTCACTCTGCCTCAATTCAGATAAATCTTCCCAAGTTTTTTTTTCCTGAAACTATCTCCCTTATTATTTCTTAGGGCTCAAAAGTATTACATCACAATCACATACCACAATTTGTTCTGACAATCTCCAACTGATAGACATTGCCTTAATTTCCAGTTCTTTGACACCACAAAGAAAAGCTGCTATAAATATTTTTGTGCATATAGGTCCTTTACTTTTTTAAAAATAATATCTTTGAGATAAAGATCTAATAGTGATATTGCTGGGTCAAAGAGCATAGTTCTAAATTGTTCTCTAGAATAGTTGAAGCAGTTCACAACTTTAACAGTACATTAGTGTATCTATTTTTGTATACCACCTCCTGCATTTGTCATTTTCCTTTTTTTTATGTTATAATTGGATAGTTATAAGATAGTACCTCAGAATTATTTTAATTTGCGTTTTCCTAATTATTAGTGACAAGAGTATTTTTCCATGACAGGCCATTCTGTTTTATAATTACTAAAAGAACAACTGATTTGTTTTTAAATTAATTTTTTAATCAGCAAAAACCTACCTTCTCCAATCCCTAATTATTGAGAAACAAAGAAAACAAAACTTCTATTAAAATGTATATTCAAGTAAAGAAAATTCCTCTACTGGCTACATTAAAAAAAATCTCAACCTCAATTTTGAATCTATGCCCTCTCTATGAGCAGGTGGATGATAGATGGATCCTTCAGAATCACAGTGATCATTGCATTAATCAAGAATTCTTAAATCTTTTAAAGTTCTCTGCTTTTTCCATTATTATTGTCACTATATAAACCATTCTGTTGGTTCTGTTAATCTCATTCTATATCAGTTCACATAAGTCTTCCCAAGTTGTTCTAAAATTATCACCTTCCTAACTTCTTATAGCATATTAGTATTCCATTGTATTTTTTTTATAATTTCTTAGCCCTTCCCCAATTGGTGAATACCGTCTTCATTTCTAATTCTTTGAGACCTTTAAATGAGTTACACATATTTCTTCCCTTAATATAAACTCCCTCTTATTTCCTCCTCTCCTTTCTCTTTCTCTCCTGCTTGACTCTTTAGTGAAATATGTTTTGGTATCCAGCTCTTTGTGTGTATTTTTTCTCCTTTGACAAAATTAGATGAATGAGATTCAACTGTCATTTGCTCTTCCCACCCTGCTTTTTTTGTATAGCCATCAACTCTTGTATCTTGATTTTTCTTCTTTTCAACTCGTGGTATATTCATTTCTTATCATTTCCATTCTTCTCTTTAGTGAATTAAAACATAATAGAATCACTCCCAGATCCTCTGATTACATTCCTTCTGTGCCTTCTGATAGGGTCCACAGAGGACAAACATATCATTTCACTTTATTAGAATGTAAGTAATGAAACTTTTTTAGTCTTTTATGACTATTTGCTCATAGCTAGCATTTCCATATTTCTCGACTCCTATGTTTGTACTTCAAGCTTTATATGTGATTTAGGTCTTTTAATCAAGTATGCTGTGAAGTCCTCTATTTCATTAAAGATCCATTTTCCTCCTGCAGCATTATGCTCAACATTGATGGATATTCTTGACTGAATTCTGAGCTCTCTGCTCCTTTATAAGTGTTGGCTGTTAAATTATGGATGATCCTGACTGGCTCCTCAATACACGAATTCTTTATGGCTGTTTGCAGTATTTTTAATTTGACCTAGAGGCTCTGGATTTGCATTTGGGTGGTTTCTTTCAGAAGATAATTAATATATTCTTTTCATTTCCACTTTACCTTCTGATTTAAAGAGATCTGGGTAGTTTTCTTTTATGACTTCTTGAAATATGATGTTTAGAATCATTTTTATCAAGATTTTCAAATTATTGTTAAATCTCTCCTTGATTTGTTTACTATGTCATTTTTTCTGTGAAATATCTAATTTGTTTTTTTCTATTTGTTCAATCTTTTGATTTTGCCTAAAAATTTCTTACTGATTCATGAAGTCATTATTTTTTATTTGATCCATTCAAATTTTCAGAGACTAAAAACATTTTTTAAGGTTTTATCACATGGATGAAATTGTTAATTTCTATTCCTTAGGCTTTTTTTTTTCCTTTCATAGGTATTTTCCATTTTTTTCTTCTTGAATGCTCTCACTACATTTTTAGAAGCACTTTAAACTCTTACTGCATCTTTCAGGAATTGTTTTAGGAATTCTGGTATAGTTTGTGCTCAAGCTATATTTTCCTTTGAAGTTTTACATTCACATGTTTTGAAGTCATTCTCTTTTCCTGAGTGTCTATCTTGAGGATCCTTGTCACCAGACAGTGGGATTCTTTTTGTTTGTTGGCTCATTCTACCAGTCTACTTATTAACTTCAGACTTTATGTTAAGATTGAGCTTTTTGCATTTTTGGAAAGAATGTCGTTGTTGGTCTGTTTGCTGATTTCTTAGGGGTAATAAGTGTTGTGTCATTCTGGGATCTCACAGTCAGCACAAGCTGAGAAATCTACAAGTTTTTGGTATTGCCAAAGTGGTCTGATCCAACATATAGTCTGATTTTTGCCCTCTTAATTGGAGCTCTGGAAATTCTCCACCTGTGTTTGGGTTTGAGCAAAATGCCTCTGGGCTAACCCCTATTGTAATTCCAACAGACTGCTGCTGATCTTAGCTACTTAGCCAGCTTGTAAGGGATACAGGTTCAGAGGAACAAATGCAGACTCCTTTGATCTGGGATTTCTGCCCTGTTTATTCTGCTATTGGCTTCAGACTAGATTGCAACTTGATACTGAGATCACTACTTTGTTTCTGGGGTCAAAATAACATAGCTTATGCTTGCTTCTAAACTTGTTCCATGCTTGCTAAACAGTCTAGTGTTCTTGAATGTTGCTTATCCAGAACACCACACCTAGGTCCAGGTCCCCTTCAATCTGGGATCTGTGACCTAAAACTGGGTAAGAAACAGCAGAATTGTCAACTATCTCTCTACAAAGTAGAGACCTCTGTGACATATGGTACACAGCCTCTCTCTGTATTGGAATGCTCCAAGCAGCTGTCGTGGGAAAGATCCTTTCTTAAGGTTTATAAACCTGTTTATCTAGAGTGTCTAGAGTTGAAGAAATGACTCACTATGACATTTTCTTGAATTTCCCAATTGGTATTTGATCTTATTCATTTTCTTAGATGCCTGAAGAAACTACATTTTTTCCTATAACCAGGATCATAGGTTTAAGAAAGGATTTTTGAAGTCATCTAATCTAATTCCTACATTTGACAAATGAGGAAACTGAAGTTCCTTTGATTCACCAAGCTTGTACAGTTGGTGACAGAAACAAGATTTGAATACAGTACTTGTGTTTTCAAAGCCATTGCTCTTTCCATTGTACAATGCTGACAAAATTCTTCCTCAAGATGCTCTAACTTCCAGTGTGATTTTTTTTTTCAATAGCTTTGGGTAATTTTACAGCATTGACAATTGCCAAACCTTTTGTTCCATTTTTTCCCCTCCTCCCCACCCTCTCCCCTAGATGGCAGGATGACCAATACATGTTAAATATATTAAAGTATAAATTAAATACAAAATAAGTTTACATGACCAAACTGTTATTTTGCTGTACAAAAAGAATCAGACTCTGAAATATTGTACAATTAGCCTGTGAAGGAAATAAAAAATGTAGGTAGGCAAAAATATAGGGATTGAGAATTCAATCTTAGTCATCTCCCAGAGTTCTTTTGCTGGGTGTAGCTGGTTCAGTTCATTACTGCTCCTTTGGAACTGATTTGGTTCATCTCATTGCTGAGGATGGCCAGGTCCATCAGAATTGATCATCATATAGTATTGTTGTTGAAGTATATAATGATCTCCTGGCCCTGCTCATTTCACTCAGCATCAGTTCGTGTAAGTCTCCCCAGGCCTTTCTGAAATCATCCTGTTGGTTATTTCTTATGGAAAAATAATATTCCATAATATTCATATACCACAATTTATTCAGCCATTCTCCAGTTGATGGGCATCCACTCAGTTTCCAGTTTCTGGCCACTACAACGAGGGCTGCCACAAACATTCTTGCACATACCGGTCCCTTTCCCTTCTTTAAGATCTCTTTGGGATATAAGCCCAGTAGTAACACTGCTGAATCAAAGGTTATGCACAGTTTGATAACTTTTTGAGCATAGTTCCCAATTGCTCTCCAGAATGGCTGGATGTGTTCACAATTCCACCAACAATATATTAATGTCCCTGTTTTCCCACATCCCCTCCAACATTCCTCATTATCTTTCCCTGTCATTCTAGCCAGTCAGACAGGTGTAGTGGTATCTCAGAGTTGTCTTAATTTGCATTTCTCTGATTAATAATGGCTTACAGCATCTTTTGATATGACTAGAAATAGTTTCAATTTCTTCATCTGAGAATTGTCTGTTCATATCGTTTGACCATTTATCAATTGAAAAATGGCTTGATTTCTTATAAATTAGAGTCAATTCTCTATATATTTTGGAAATGAGGTCTTTATCAGAACCTTTGACTGTAAAAATGTTTTCCCAGTTTATTGCTTCCCTTCTAGTCTTGTCTGCATGATTTTTGTTTGTACAAAAACTTTTCAATTTGATATAATCAAAATTTTCTATTTTGTGATCCGTAATGATCTCCAGTTCTTTTTTGGTCATAAACTCCTTCCTCTTCCACAGGTCGGAGTTGCTCTCTATTTAAAATCTCATTCTTTATGCCCAGATCATGAACCCATTTTGACCTTATCTTGATGTACAGTGTTTAAGTGTGGGTGGAAGCCTAATTTCTGCCATACTAGTTTCCAATTTTCCCAGCAATTTTTGTCAAACAGTGAGTTCTTATCCCAAAAGCTGGGGCCTTTGGGTTTGTCAAACCCTAGAGTATTAAGGTTATTGACTGTTTTGTCCTTTGACCCTAACCTATTCCACTGATCAACTAATCTATTTCTTAGCCAATACCAAATGGTTTTGGTAACTGCTGATTTATAATATAATTTTAGGTCTGGTACAGCTAGGTCACCTTTATTTGATTTTTTTTCATTAATTCCCTTGAAATTCTCGACCTTTTGTTTTTCAATGTGAACTTTTTAGGGTTATTTACAGAGAAACTTCTTCCACCTCATTGAAAAGTGGGGTGGGAAAAGCGAAAAGGGAAGGAGTAAGCTAAATATAAGGAAATACAGAACCTGTAGGGGAAAGGTTTAAGAAAGGGGGGATCCTAAAGAGGGAGAGCTGTGTGAGGCAACTGGTACTCATAAGTTTAATACTGGGGAGGGGGGTAAGGGGAAAGGAAAGAGAAAAGCATAATCTAGGATTAACAAGATGACAGGAAATACAGAATTAGTAATTTTAACCATAAATGTGAATGGGATAAACTCCCCCATAAAGCAGAGGCAGATAGCAAACTGGATTAAAAGTCAGAATCCTATAATATGTTGTTTATAGGAAATACACTTGAAGCAGGGCAATACATACAGAATAAAGATAAAAGGCTGGAGCAGAATTTATTATGCTTTGGGTGAAGTCAAAAAAAGCACGGGTAGCCATCCTGATCTCAGATCAAGCAAAAGCAAAAAATTGATCTAATTAAAAGAGTTAAGGAGAAAGGCACTATATCTTGCTAAAGGGTAGCATAGATAATGAAGCAATATCAACACTAAATATATATGCATCAAATGATGTAGCATCTAAATTCCTAAAGGAGAAGTTAAGAGAGCTGCAAGAAGAAATAGAAAGCAAAACTATAATAGTGGGAAATATCAACCTTGCACTCTCAGAACTAGATAAATCAAACCACAAAATAAATAAGAGAGAAGTTAAAGAGGTAAATAGAATACTAGAAAAGTTAGGTATGATAGGTCTTTGAAGAAAACTTAATGGATACAGAAAGGATTACACTTCCTTTTTGGCAGTTCAAGGAACCTATACAAAAATTGACTATATATATTAAAGACCTCAAATTCAAATGCAGAAAGACAGAAATAATAAATGCATCTTTTTCAGATTATGATGCAATAAAAATTACTTTAAATAAAAAGCCAGGGGAAAACAGACCAAAAAGTAATTTGAAATTAAATAATCTCATTCTAAAGAATGATTGGGTGAAACAGCAAATCATGACACAACTAATAATTTCACTCAAGAGAATGACAATAATGAGATGTCATATCAAAATGTGTGGAATGCAACCAAAGTGATAATAAGGGGAAATTTTATATCTCTACTGCCCTATTTGCATAAAACAGAGAAAAAGAAAATCAATGAATTAGGCTTGCAACTAAGAAAAAACTAGAAAAAGAGCAAATTAAAAAATCCCAAACATTAAACTTGAAATTCTAAAAATAAAAGAAGAGATTAATAAAATTGAAAGTAAAAAAAAAACTATTAAATTAATAAATAAAACTAAGAGTTGGTTCTATAAAAAAAAACCAACAAAATAGATAAACCCTTAGTAAATTTGATTAGAAAAAGGAAAGAGGAAAATAAAATTGTTAATCTTAAAAATGAAAAGGGAGAACTTGCCACTAATGAAGAGGAAATTAGAACAATAATTAGGAGTTACTTTGCCCAAATTTATGCCAATAAACTGGATAACTTAAATGAAATAGATGAATACCTTCAAAAATATAACTTGCCCAGATTAACACAGGAAGAAGTAAATTGGTTAAACAGTCCCATTTCAGAAAAAGAAATAGAAAAAGCTATTAATCAACCCTCTAAGAAAAAATCCCCAGAAACAGGTGGATTTACCTGTGAATTTTACCAAACATTTAAAGAACAATTAACTCCAATGCTATATAAAATATTTGAAAAAATAGGGATTGAAGGAGTCCTACCAAATTCCTTTTATGACACAGACATGGTACTGATACCTAAACCAGGTAGGACAAAAACAGAAAAATAAAAGTATAGACCAATCACCCTAATGAACATTGATGCAAAAATCTTAACTAAAATATTAGCAAAAAGATTATAGAAAATCACCTCCAGGATAATACACCATGACCAAGTAAGATTTATACTAGGAATGCAGGGCTGGTTCAATATTAGGAAAAATACTAACATAATTGACTATATCAATAACTAAATTAACAAAAACCATATGATCATCTCAATAGATACAGAAAAAGCATTTGATAAAATCCAACATTCATTCCTAATAAAAACACTAGAGAGTATAGAAATAAATGAACTTTTCCTTAAAATAGTAGAATCTATTTAAAATCATCAGTAAGCATCATATGTAATGGTAATAAACTGGAACCATTCCCAATGAAATCAGGAGTGAAACAAGGTTGCCCACTATCACCATTACTATTCAATATTATATTAGAAATGCTAGCTTCAGCAATAAGAGATGAAAAAGAGATTAAGGGAATTAGAGTAGGTAATGGGGAAATCAGATAATCACTCTTTGCAGATGATATGTTGGTATATTTAGAGAATCCCAGAGATTCTACTAAAAAGCTATTAGAAATAATCCATAACTTTAGCAAAGTTTCAGGATACAAAATAAATCCATATAAATCCTCATCATTTTTATACATCCCTAACAAAATCCAACAGCAAGAGATACAAAGGGAAATTCCATTTAAAATAAAGCATTCAATAGTATAAAATATTTGGGACCAAAGGAAAGTCAGGAACTATATGAGCAAAACTACAAAACACTTTCCACACAAATAAAGTCAGATCTAAACAATTGGAAAAATATTAAATGCTCTTGGATAGGCCAAGCAAATATAATAAAGATAACAATACTACCTAAACTAATTTATTTACTTAGTGCTATACCAATCAGACTCCCAAGAAACTATTTTAATAGCTAGAAAAAATAACAACAAAATTTATTTGGAAGAACAAATGGTCAAGAATTTCAAGGGAACTAATGAAAAAAACATCAAATGAAGGTGTCCTAGCTGTACCTGATCTAAAAGTATATTATAAAGTAGTGGTCACCAAAACCATTTGATATTGGCTAAGAAATAGACTAGTTGATCAGTGTAACAGATTAGGTTCACAGGACAAAGTAGTCAATAACTATAACAATCTAGTGTTTGACAAACCCAAAACCCCCAACTTTTGGGATAAGAATTCACTATTTGACAAAAACTGCTGGGAAAATTGGAAATTAGTATGGCAGAAAGTAGGCATAGACCCACACTTAACACCATACACCAAGATAAGATCAAAATGGGTTCATGATTTAGGCATAAAAAATGAGATTGTAAGTAAATTAGAAGAACATAGGATAGCTTACCTCTCAGACTTGTGGAAGAGGAAGGAATCTGTGACCAAAGAAGAACTAGAGATCATTATTGATCCACAAAATAGAAATTTTTGATTATATCAAGTTAAAAAGTTTTTATACAAATAAAACTAATGCAGACAAGATTAGAAGGGAAGCAATAAACTGGGAAAACACTTTTACAATTAAAAGCTCTGATAAAGGTCTCATTTCCAAAATATGCAGAGAATTGACTTCAATTTATAAGAAATCAACCCATTTTCCAATTGATAAATGGTCAAAGGATATGAACAGACAATTTTCAGATGAAATTGAAACTATTTCTACTCATATGAAAAGGTGTTCCAAATCATTATTGATCAAAGAAATGCAAATTAAGACAACTCTGAGATACCACTGCACATCTGTCAAATTGGCTAAGATGACAAGAAAAGATAATGACAAATGTTGGCGGGGATGCGGGAAAACTGGGACACTAATGCATGGTTGGTGGAGTTGTGAATGGATCCAACCACACTGAAGAGCAATTTGGAACAAATTGCCCCAAATTTTATCAAACTGTGCATATCCTTTGATCCAGTAGTGTTACTACTGGGCTTGTATCCCAAAGAGATCTTAAGAAAGGGAAAGAGACCCTTTTTGTAGTGGCTAGAAACTGGAAATTGAATGGATGCCCATCAAGTGGAGAATAGTTGGGTAAATTATGGTATATGAATGGTATGGAATATTATTGTTCTGTAAGAAATGACCAGCAGGATGAATACAGAGAGGCTTGGAGAAACTTGCATGAACTGATGCTAAGTGAAAAGAGCAGAAGCAGGAGATCATTATACATTTCAACAACAATACTATATGAGGATCAATTCTGATGGAAATGACTCTCTTCAACAATGAGAGGATCTAAATCTGTTCCAATTGATCAGTAATGAAAAGAACAAGCTACACCCAAAGAAATAACACTGGGAAATGAGTGTGGACCACAACATAGCATTTACACTCCCTCTATTGTTGTTTGCTAGCATTTTTGTTTTTCTTCCCAGGTTATTTTTACCTTTCTAAATCTGATTTTTCTTGTGCAACAAGAGAACTGTACAAATATGCACACATATATTGTATTTAAGATGTACTTTAACATGTTTAACATGTATGAAACTGCCTTCCATCTAGGGGAGAGAGTGGAGGGAAGGAAGGAAAAAGTTGGAACATGAAATGTTTGCAAGAATCAATGTTGAAAAATCACCCATGTATATGTTCTGTCAATGAAAAACTAGAATAAAAAAGAAAATAAGTATTGTAAAATGCAGGAATCCTAAGGAGAAAGTGTATTCCAAGCAAGATGGCTGGATGGTCTATGTAAAGCAAAAGTGGTCCTAAGTTTGAGGAACCTCTAATGTTCTAGTTTGGCTAGAATGGAGAATAGGTAAAGAAGAATGATGTGAAATAAAACTAGAAAACTAGGCAGGAGCCAGTCAGTAGAGGGCTTTAAATGTTATCCAGGAAGAGTTTGTATTTTGTCCTAGATGCCATAGGAATTCACTGGAATGTTCTGATGGGGGGATTGGCAAAGTTAGAGCTGTGTTTTAGGAAAATTATTCTGCAAACCCCAAGGAAGTCTTATCTGATTTTATGTAAATCAATCTCACTGAATTTTAGTTTTCTCACTGAAAAATGGGGAAAAAATATTCAACCTGTCTCTTTCTCTAAATTATTGTGAAGAACCAATGGAATAATGTGTCTAAAGTTCTTTGTAATAGTAAAATGTTACATAAATATGCACTTTTATTATTCAGGGAAGAAAACCAGAATAATGGAAATAATATTGGATTTATATGGTCAGTGCCTCGTGACCTAAGATCTTGGCTAAATCACAAATCTTCTTCAGGGTGTTGGTGTTGGATGAGATGATCCCTAGCTCTTTTCCAGCTCTAGATTTATGATACTAAAACCACAATCATAATCATCATTATAACAGAAATTAACGGATGAGGAGATATTGTCAAGTCACAGTCCTGAGGTCTTCTTTTAATAAATAGATGAGATATTTGTTCAGACTCTTTGAGACTAACTTTGGATTTTCATGGCAAAGCTACTGGAGTGGGCTGTTATTTCCTTCTCTAGCTCATTTTACAGAAGAGGAAACTGAGGCAAACAGAGATTAAATAACTTTCCTAAGGACATATGGCTAGTAAGAGTCTGAGGCTAGATTTGAATTCAGGAAAATGAGTCTTCCTGGCTTCAAGCCTGTTACTCTCTCCATTTTGCTACTTAGCTGCCAGACAAGATAGTAGTAATTTAATATCATTTCCAGGCAAAAGGAGAGGGCTTAAAAGCACCTGAAATTTTCTAAGCAGACTAAATATTTCCAGACTGTAGCTCTACTTTATATTACTAATGGGTTTTGTAAACCCTTTATTCAGTGAGAGTGTAGAGATAAACTTAAGTCCAAAATGGTCACAGTATCACAAATTCTAAGTTACAGGAGTGTGAATTAATGGGGTTTCACTTGACTCCATTTTCTATCATCTTGCTTTCTCATGGTAATAAAACATAATTGATTCTATTTTCTGAATTACAGAAAAAATGAGATTGCTCAACAACTGTGTGCAATTAAACCCAATTGTGAAATTATATTTAAGATTTTTCTATTAGCTGTTGTTTATTGCTAAAAGGTTTTATGAAGGACTAATATTTAGTTATATCTCATCTTTTCTCCAAACAGGAAATGAAAAAAATTTGTCTGCTGGGGGAAAAAAATTCTTTTATACAGTGGGATACAATTTGAGGGATTCTAGGCTCTTTGTTGATTTTTATCCTAATATTGGCTATAGATATCACAATCTTCAATCTCTTATGCCACAGAAATGCTCTCTGAAATATCAATGCTGCCAAATTCTTGCAAGGCAATGGGAAGAAATGCGGCAGAGGAGAAATGACATTTCAAATCTCAAACTCTGCTACTTACCAGCTGTGTGATCATGGATAAATCACTAAACCTTTCTCTGAGCTTCATTCCTCATATGGAAAGGAGAATATATGTTTATAAGACGGTTTCATAGGATCAAATGAGGTAATATTTTTAAAGTGCCTAACACAATGCCAGCCCCAAAATAAATGCTTAATAAATGCTTATCCCCTTTCTCCCTTCCTCTATGGAGGAAGTTCTTTATAAATCCATTACTTTAATGGATCAAAGGTATGTGGGCAATCCTTCCAATAATACAAGCAGATCACAAACTTTCTATGATTTCTGATCCATATCTTTCTTCTAGCCCTCTACAGATAATCAGCTTCATGTACTAATGACTCAGCTTTTGGGCACTGACTATTAAGCAGATATCATTATAGCACTGTCCAAATGTCTTTTGTCCTTTGATCTCAATATATGACTATTCTACTTTTGCCATTTTCCAATCATCTGTATCTTTGATAAAGTCTGCAATACAATTTCTCAGTACCAGTTGCCAATAATAACTAGCGTTTATATAATGCTTTAAGGTTTGCAAAGTGCTTTGGAAATATTACTTCATTTGATCTTTACAGTGATCCTGCAGGTAGAAACTATTATTATCCTTATTTTGTAGGGCAGGAAATTGAGGCAAAGAGAGTTTAAATGATTTGCTCAGGACTACACAGCCAGTATGTGTCTGAGATAAAATTTGAATTCAAGTCTTCTAGATTCTAAGTAATATGACACAGCTTCCTCATATCTTCCATGTGTCTTTCAATTGCCCTCTAGATTACTTACCATTTTGATTCTTCTGAGATCATTGTGTTCCTTGATTTGTTACTATATAGTATTACCACAAAACATGTTTAAAAATAAAAGGAAAATGTGCTTTGGTTGTAGAGAGCAGCTTGGGACTCATCAAAAGTGCTATGTAATTTCCCAGATGTAATGTGAGATGTTTTCTTCCTGCTTTTGTTCAATTCTGGGCGTAGCTCATTGCCTGTCTGCAGAGCTTGTCAAAACTCTATATACAGATGGACTAACTCATTGTATCCAAGTGTGTATCATAATTCGTATAACATGCATTCTTCTTCCCGTTTTTTTCTTGTATTACTAGATTTGTATTTTTAGTAGCTGTGAATCTCATTAGGGAAGCTCTGTAGGATTATGGGTTACCATGCAATCGGTACAATGTCATCTGCAAACAGAAGCACCTAAAAACCTACAGAAGTTCCTCCCTCTTCTATTTGGACTTTGTGTGGGATGTCTTCCATAACATTGACAAATAAATTTAGTTGTTATATATGTATTTATATTATGCCTTGTTTGGTATTAATAACCAGAAGACTATTGCACAATGGTTCATGAAATCTTCTTCGTTGTAACATATGTGTGGGAAGCACCTTGCTGGAAAAGAGTCCTAAAGGCTGCCTTTTGCTCTGCAGAAACAACTTTTTAAAAATAATCAAGAAACAATAAATATAATACGATTTGGTATTTTCAATATGACAGTTATTTGTGTTTGCTGTAGAGCAGTGTTATCAAACACAAAGAAAAATGGGGGGTCACTAAATCATATTATAAAGATCCCTGAAGGCTGCATATTGTCTTAGAAAATCACATAGTGACATTATCTGTGTTCTATATTTTAACTTATTTTGTTAACTATTTCCTAATTACATTTCAGTCTGATTCAGCAGCACGCACTTTGACCAGGCTATGTTTTATATCTCTAATCTAGAGAATTTCCTGAAGAATACTTCTCATCTTTCTATTGTTGATATTTTAATCAGACACATAGAATGATTCTTAAAGATATTTAATATTCATGATAAAGTGGGGCAGTTTTCTCAGTTTGGTTTTTTGTTTTGTTTTGTTTTGGGCAATACTGTCCTTGAGTTTTTCCATTCTTTTGGGATCTTTTCCTCTTTTAGATTTCTCAGAAATCAATACTTGAATGCCTTAAAAATTGCAGCACCTTTTGTATGGGTTTCTTCAGAATGCATTTGGTCAACACCAAGAGCTGTTTTTCCCAATGTCATTTTTTTTTCCCTCCCAGTGCTGTTTCCATCATAGCACATCAGGCACTGAGGTGTTAGGTTCCAAATGTACAAACATTCTACTGGCACTGGCAACTGAGAATGGAAATAGATCACCATAGAAACCCTGGCATAAGATCATAGGATCAAAGATATAAAGCTGTAAGCAACATCGTAGGTCATGTAATACAATTCCTTCTTTTTGAAATTGAGGAAACTGAGTCCCAGAGAGAAGTGAAGCTAGCAATTAGTCTGCCTAACATCACATGGTTAATAAATGACATTGCTGGAATTTGAACCCGAGTACTAACTTTAAAGTTGATATTCTTTCCACTGTGTGGCCTGATCTCCCCAGTTACATTCTGGCTTACATCTGCTTGCTCTTTCTCCCTCTGGATTTCATCCATAAATACTCATGAGATGTTCTGATTTGGGGTGGAGAGTTTCCCCTATTAATATTTCTGCAGGGATTCTTTTGTCCCCCTTTCCTTTTCATTAATTTCTAAGGCAATTATGCTCATGAATTTCTGTTATCTACTTCTCTAGTGTCTTAAAAATAGTTTATATTCTAAACTGATGCTTATGTTCTAAACTTGGTTGTCATTTGGCAAGATGATCATTCATTTGCTAGATATGGGTTCTGGCCCCTTTGGGGATCAACTTGTGTGCAACTGTTTTATATTTGTTAGACTTTTATAAAAAGTGGCAGTAATCTGAGTCAATATATTTACTCATTCCTTTCCAATTTTCAGAGTTAAAATCTTGTCTAAATAGGTTGGGTTGAAGCTAATGGAAACACATAGAGTATCTTCTGTTATTATTAATCCTTTGAAAACTACCTTGTTTTTATGCTTTGTTCTAAGGATTCCCCTCTCAGTTCTGCTTTTGACTTTAGGAGCTCTGTCACTCTTCTATTTTCTATCCTCAACTGAGCTCCATTTTAGGTATTATCTTTCTCTCATTAGAATATAAGTTTCTTGAGGTCTGGAACTATCTTGGTTTTTAACTTGTATTTGTAGCCAGCCTGACACATCTGAAGGGCTTAATAAATGTTTACTGGCTTGCTTAAGTAACCAATTCTGGTCACAAACATACAGCTAATCCACACTGATCTTCTACATTCCCTACATATTGATATTCAGTTTCACTCTGTGACATTATTCTGTTTCTATCATCTCTAGAATTCTTTTTAGAAAACTCTTCTTGAAGCACTTAGGTGCTGGCAGAAGGTATTTCAATAGTTTACAAACTCTGTCTGAATAAGGCAAGTATTAAACAGCATAGATTCTTTGAAAAAGAAAGGATCCCTAAGAGATCATGTTGTAGAAAGAATTCTGGTTCTGGAATCAGAAGATCTGGGTCAAATTCTACCTCTGATCTTGGGCATGTCACTTAAACTCCCTTGACCGTGTTTCTTCATTTGTAAAATAAAAGAATTGAACAGATGGTCTCAGTAGTGTTTTTCAGGTCTAAATTTATGATCTAATCCTGAGGTACCATAAAAGGTCCATGACACTCCTAAATGCAGCCTGAACAGAATTGTTCAGATTATTCAGATTAAAATGTTTCCTTCTCTGATTTAAATATGCTAATGTATTAGTAAATAGATATATAAATATGCATTCTCTAAGTATGTGGTTTGCAAGGATCTCTTTAAAATTATTCATTTTTAATATTGATTTAAAAGAATTTTTGAGTTTCAAATTCTTACTACTTTCTGCTCCTCCCCCACTCACAGAGAATGCAAAAAATATAATATCAATTATATGTGTAAAATCATGCAAAACATATTTCCTTATTAGTCACATTGCCAAAAAATGTAAGAAAAATAACATAAAAAAGTATGCTTCAATCTGAACTGATACTCCATCAATTCTCTCTTTGGAAGTGGATGGCATTTTTCATCATAAATCCTTTAAAATTGTTTAGATCATTGTAATGATCAGAACAGTTAAGTTATGCACAGTTGATCATCATTATAATATTGCTTTTACTATGTACAAGGTTCTCCTGCTTACCTTATTTTGCATCAGTTCATAGTATTCTTCCTAGATTTTTCTGAAACCATCCTACTTGCCATTTTTTATAGTACAAGAGTATTCCACCACAATCATATACTGCCATTTGTTCATTCATTCCACAATTGATAAGCATCCTTTCAACTTCCAAACCTTTGTGACTACAAAAGAGCTACTATAAATATTTTTGTACCTATAGATACTTTTTCTTTTTCTCTGATCTCTTTGGGAAGCAGACCCAGTAATGATATTCCTAAGTCAAAGAATATGCACAGTTTTATAGTTCTTTGAGCAGAGTTCCAAATTGTTCTCCAAAATGGAACATTAGATCATCACTCCACCATCAGTGCGATAGTATCCATATTTTTCCACTTCCCCTTGAATATATGCCATTTTTCCTATTCTGTCACATCAGCCAATCTGATGCATATGAACAAATATGTCAGAGTTATTTAATTTGCATGTCTCTAATCAATACTAATTTAGAGCATTTTTTTCATATGACTATAAGTAGGTTTGATTTCTTCATCTGAAAACTGCCAGTTCATATCCTTTAACCATTTATCAAAGAGGGGATAGGTCATATTATTATAAATTTGATTCAGTTTCTATATATTTGAAAGCTGAGATCTTTATCAGAGAAACTGGTTCTAAGCCCATCTCTTCATTGTATTAGCAGGCAACTGAGATCCAAGAGTGAAAGTTCTCTTCCTACTCTTCCTTACTATTTAATTTTTTATTTGCCATGATTGGAGCCAACTATGAAATTTCCTTCTTAAGACAGCACCATCCATGAAGGATCAAGCATTATTAAATGTAAGCTTTCTTTGAATGTATAATCTACCAACTAAGCCATCTTCTGAAGCTGCAATAAATATAAACTGCAGGGATCTTCTTAAACATACAATTTAATCTGTCATCCCAAATGATATCTTGTCATTGGATCTAGATGACTCTGGAGGAGAAAGTGAGGTTGACTTTGCACAGCTCTCTCTCACTGAAATCCAGTCCACTTGCATATCATGGCAGCACCTCCCTGATGTGATGGTCCTCTTCAGAATGAAGAACAGACAACAACAATCCCCTACTTAGTGATTGCCTCCTTCCAATATGTTGATGGCTCTATGTTCTCTTCAGCATTAATATTCTCTCTTCCAGTGCAAATCACAATCCCTAGAAACCTCTTGATTATATTTAAGGCATGTTCCTTCATAAATTTTAGAGTAGAGGCTCCCTCTAATAGTCTGGAGACATTCTTCTATTGTCAAATTTCTTGAATATCGGGGCAGCAAGTGCTCTGGCTGTCCACTAGTTATTTTTCACATGAGCAGCATATTGTTTCATCTTCTTGTTGCATCAGACAAATCCTTGGTCATCCTTGTCATAGAACTTCCCATGAGCAAGCCACCATCAGTAACATACTTTTGCTAGTTTATAACCATCATTCAATTTAAAATAAGTTTAATTTTAATGAGCAAGTCCCTGTGTTAGGCAATGGAGATACTTACTTTTGTGTTTCATTTGATCCTCATAATCCCTTGAATTAAATGCTACTATTATCCATATTTTGCATATGAGGAAACTGATGCTAAGAGGTTAAGTGACTATTTGCTAGGATCACAAACCTAATAAGAGGTTAAATATGGATTTGAATTTTTTTCTGACTCTAAAATAGAGATCTATGCTCTCTAAGATTGAAAACTGCCTTCTTATCTTGTATAACTCTTGTCTATTTCCTATTGCCAACTTTCCACTGGAGATCTACCCAATATGTAAGAGGGAAGCAGATTTTGCAAGATCTCTTTTATTATAGCATGGACATTAAGGAGACATGTGGCCTATTCATCAGTTGAAGCCTTCATTCTGACCACATGACCAACTCACCTCATTTTCTAGTCATAAATCATGACTACCCATGAAATAAACCTTTGCAGATACAGAGATGGAAACAGTCCACCCTCTCCTCTTGAGGGGCTAAAATTCTATGGGTGGTTGGTATTTAGGTATGCTTAACTAAATAATTTATAAGGCAATATGACAGAGGCAGAATAAGACACAAAGTCCCCTGGGAAAGTCTGAGGAGAAAAAGATCATTTTTCAGCCTATGGCAAATGATATAATAGTACTGTAAATCAGAGAAGGCCTGATGGAATAGGAACATGAGAAGAAGATGGGGTCTGGAAGGAACAGAAGGATATCCCATCATTCTTTGTGTCACCTGCACCTTTGGTTTTTCAGATATTGTGGTATTCCCGGCTTGAAGTGACATTGTGTTGTCAGGACAATGAATATAGTCTGGGAAAGCTGAGAGGGTAACGCAGTTTTCCAAATGGAGTCCAGTCTACTTTCTTTCTCTTAAGGGTCAGGCTTACTGTCTGTCTGCAGTGATTATCTCAAATTTGTAATTAAATAATAATAATACTTCCATTTAACACAGCACTTTAAGGTTTGAAAAGCACTTTATAAACACTATCTCACCTGATCCTCACACCAAATTTATAAGGCAGGATCTACTGTTACTCTTTTTTTCCAAATCTAAAATATAATTTATTATGAACAAATAAAGGAAATATTATTCGTGCACAAGAAGGGCTTACTTTCATCTTGTTTAATGTAATAATAATAGAAAACAATTGTTTTAGCATGTTAATGTTTGCAAAGCACTCTACAAATATTCTTTCTTTATAAATATCATCTTCACAACAAACCTGGGATGTTATTGCTATTATTATCACCATTTTACCAATGAGGAAACTGAGGCAGACAGAAATTCAGTAACTAAATCATGGTCATATAGCTAGTAAATGTCTGAATCCAGGTTTAAACTTACGTTTTCCTGACTCCATAGTCCAACACTCAATTATTGTTCTATACCTTGAACTACAATCTGGTGAAACTTCTGAATCCCTTTTTTAGAATAATAGTTTTTGCCTAATTTGTTTTTGTTCATAATTATCAATTTGTGGAATAAAGCAACCATTTCTATAACATAGCACAATAAAAAAAGGTGATCGTACATGAATTGCAAATTAAATCATACTTTTATTTTAAAGATGAGGAAATTGAGAAAAAGAAAAGTTAAATGACATGAACAAGGTAATAGTCAATGAGTAGCTAGGGTAAGATTTGAACTCAGATCTGTCTGCTCCAAGTCTGGCACTTTATTCACTGCCCCTTGCTCAGCTAGATTAAACTCCTTGGGCTGCCCATCTAAATGCATCTGAAATGGAAAAGTGAAACTTGTCTGACTTCTACATTATATGTTTCACGAAGCTAAACTTTACTGCAAGTCACCTACTTAGATTCTTAAGTCATAAGGCTAGATGGGTAAGCAAAGGATGCTTCAGTCCTTTGGAAGAAAGCAGGAAAAAATCAACTGCTCCTTAACTTTGATAAAAGAGGAGGTAAACTGGGTTAATGACTGAGGATGTAGACTTTGGATTTCCACATGAGGGATCTCAGAATTCACCTTGTATTGCTGTCATGTTCAGATTATTCTTTAGCTACCAGCTACAGAGGAAAATTTGTGAGTGGAAAAGACCACTGGGCTATTTTTTCTTTCACCAGTGAATATTTTATTTTCAATGCAGATTTCTCATTTTATCTTCAGTGAGAAAGTATGAATTCTTGAAATACAATTTAAAACACCCTAGAACTAAAGTTCTAGTAAGTCTAGTAAGGACAAAATGAGGGCCTTACATCTATAGCAAGAGATTCAAGTTAGATATAAGGAAACATTTCCAAATTGGATGGGTCTCTTTAGAACAGAGTGAATGTTAGAAGATCATACTTGAAGAGCAATATGAAATGAAAAGAAAGTACTGAAGACGTGGCACACTGGAGGGTGCTGGAGGAGAATACTAAATGC
This sequence comes from Antechinus flavipes, assembly GCF_016432865.1. NCBI lineage: Eukaryota > Metazoa > Chordata > Mammalia > Dasyuromorphia > Dasyuridae > Antechinus > Antechinus flavipes. Next base: position 443,081,995 of record NC_067399.1, on the reverse strand, counting down.
CTAAGAATCAAGCGATTATAGGACCTTGGAGATCATCTAGCTGGAACTCCCAGTCTCACAGAGGAATCTTTTCTATAGCATGAATGTATGAATAAATAAGTGCTATTACATGCCATGCACTATGGTAAGCTTACAATCTAATGGGGGAATAAAAGATATCAAATGGAAAGACCCAATGGTCCTCAGGGCAATGCAGCCAGACAGATGGTCACGCATCTTTAGTGTCATTTTAAATAATAAAACCCTATCCGCTTCTGATGTGGAACCATTTGACAGTGCCAAGGACTTCTGAGGTGAAAATTTTGCTTTTCTGGATCTTCTACATCCCTGACAAGGGTTCATTTGACCTTAATATGAGCCCTGCCAGCCCAGGCTATTTTTGAATAGTTCAGTTATTTAAACAGTTTGTCTTCATATTGCTCTGAAATCTGCTTTCTTTTTCCTTATTAATTTGCATCGGTCATCTTAACTCTAACCTCTGAAGCCACCCTAAATGACATCAAGTCTTTCAACAGCTTTTCAAAATATCCTAGATACCAATTATTCCTGCCCTTTGTCTTCTGCCCTCCCATTAAACATTCCCCCTGCTTTCATGGTTTATTCTAGTGGGGAAGTAATGTAGGGAATGAAAAAAGCAAAAGGCTTGGAGACTGAGAATCTGGTTCTTCTCCCAGCTCTTTCACCTACCACCTGTGTGATTGTGGGAGCAAGTTTCTCTTGATCATAGTTTCCTCATCTGTAAAATGGGGGTAATGATAGCATCTGCCTCACAGGGTTGTTGGGAGGATCAAATGGAATAACAGAAGCAAATCACTTGGCAAATTTAAAGTGCTGTGTGGTGCCCTGACTACTGTGATCTTCATGGCCCTTCTTAAAACAAAGTATCCAGAAATGGAGGCAGTCGTTTTACTTTATTTATTTTTTTCTTACAGGGAATGGCAAGCTGAGAAAAAGAAGATTAATGCATATCTGGAAAGTGCTGATTTGTAAGGCTGTATGATCCTGGATGCTGGTTATAGAGATTCTTGTTTTGGACTTCTGAGACTGATAATTATAAATCGTGTGTGTGTATATATATGTGTATATATATATATACACATATATATACACACACATACATATATATGTATTTATATATATATATATATATATATATATTATAAAATGTATACAATGGCTTATAGTTCACAAAACAGTTCTTTCACAATTACCTTGGTAGATAGCAAGCAGGAATCATATGATAGACTCTTGGGCCTGAAACCAAGAAGCCCAGGGTTCAAATCCCGATGTGGGATCCTGGGCATTTAATTTCTTCTTGCCTCAGCTTCTTCAATAGTAAAATAGGGATATTAAAAGCACCTACCTCCAGGGTTGCTATGAAAATCAAATGAGTTTATATTTATAAAGCACTTAGCATAGTACCTGGTACATAGTAGGTGCTTAATAAATGTTTGTTTCTTTCCTTCCTTTTTGCCAGTGGGGATCATAAAGCCTGAATAAAGTGATTTGTCAAATTCACACATTTAATACGTGTCAGTTGGGATTCACATGCCACTTTACCAATTCTCTAGAACAAGCTCTTTCTACTATATCACGAAAACTATTTCAGCAGTCCCATCAATTTAAATGGGTGACTTTATGGATATGATTTAAGACCCCTAAGTAAGGACTGTAGCCCTTTGGCCATATTCTGGTCTATGGCGTCACTCACCCAATATTAAAATAATGAAGTCCTCGAGCCTAAACCCTTAGCACAAAGAAAATGGAATCAGTTATTTTTTTTTCCTTGGCTTTGCGAGATTTGAAAATAAAACATACTTAAAAACTCACTAGGGAGTTGAAAAAAATCATCACAAGGAAATTGAAAGGCAGCATTTTATTGATTCAAATGAAAGGAATTTTTATTGAAAATATCAAGATTTGCATAAAAGGCATTTCCCAAAGTTATAGCAGTTGAAATGTTCAGTGAGTTCTAAGTATAAATACAAAAAGACCTTAGACTGTCAGGAGAGTTTTAATTTACTGAAAACTGCCAGAATTGCCTTTCTACCAAGCTACTAGTTTGAATTATAATAATAATGACAATAGCTAGCATAGTATTTCAAGGTTTGCAAAGCACCTTCATTCTATTAACTCAGTTGAATCTCATAGCAATCCTGTAAGGTAGGTCCTATTCTTTCAGGTATCTCCATTCTACAGATGAGAAAACTAAGGCTGAGGAAATTGAAAGAATTTGCCCTAGGTATTATAGCTAATAAGATAATATTTGAAGTCAGGTCTTCTTCCTGGCTCTAGGCTTAGCATTACACTTTCAATGAATATCTTGTACGTACTCCATCCACGTTATCATTCCAACTATCTGATTTATCAGCCTCTATTCTTTCCATTTGTTCAGCCGAGAGGCCTATTTTCAGAGAAATACTTAGGGAAGTTAGTTTATATTACTTATTTGGTAGGGAGAGGGGATCACTATGCTCCTTGACTTTTTTGTGCTTAATAACATAATCTATAGTGAATATAACCAGCTATCCCAATTACCAAAGTATATTACATTTCACCTATTTTGGATCAGGAATTGGGTCGTAGCTTCCCATATGAGGAAGAATTTGAAGATAGATGAAGAAACCGATCTACTTCAGAGATTTTGTTTATGCTTAGAATTTCTTTTTCTTTCAATTTTCAGACTCGTGACTAAGGAATATTTGATCTAATGAAACATTTGATATTCCCCTTGGTTCAGAGTTAAGTCCTTGTCCCTATGTGCCAACACAAGTGATTTCTGGAATTACCCTGGCATGGGTTCTATCAATAAAAAGTTATTTTAAAAAAAGTGATTTCTGGGACATCTGAAAATATGTAAGTATCCCCCCCAAATTAACATATCTGTCAGTGCTTATGAGACAAATTCTAGACCAAAGCTTTCAAGCATTTTACTATAGTTTCCACAGAAAGTCTTTTACCCTAACCTATAAAATATAACAATCTCCAGACCTCCTAGGATATTGGAGCTCTATCCCTTTTAAAAGCAAAAAGGAGGCAACAGGGAGAGGTTATCTTCTTACCTCTGTAAAACTTAGTTTTCCACTTGACCTTTTCTCCCCTTCATCTTCACTCCCTCGTCTGCCTTCATCCTCATCCTTTGCCTATCATGACCCTTCTCCTCTCCAGCTTTGCTTCCTCTGAAACATAGTCATTTTCTACACACTAAAGCAATCTTGTGCACTGGCCTCCTCAGGAGGGGAATGGTGTTTGATGAGCACATTGGAGAGATTGCTGACTTCACCCATTTAAAGCCGCTGTAATTCTTGGGGAAGAGCAGGCAGGGAAAACAGCTGTGTGGACCGATAAGGGATTTGTCACCTTGTCAACTACCGGAGCAGTAACTTCAGATAAGGGCTGTACTAAAAGCCAGCCACCTGTCACCTGTGGCCTGTCCAGTTTTCAGTTTTTCATTTTCTCATGTGGGAACCTGGGACTCTCCCCCCAACATGAGGTGGTTTGGCTCAGCCCACAATCAAAGCCAAGTTGGGGTTACATCCCAAGCCATAGGATCCCAACCAGCAGAACAGGTGGAGGTGGGGTAAGGAAGTGGAGAAGGCCGTTTTTCACTTACCATCTATGCTACCTTCCATCCCCAGGACCAATTCCAATTGTCCTGATTTCTATCTGGCCACTGAGCCCAGATGACTCTGGAGGTCAGCCCTTCCTCATTTAAATCCAATTCACTGGCACATCATGGTATCACCTCCCTGATGTCATGAAACTCTTTAGAAACAAAGGATAAACAATAACAATACAACTTTGCCCACTACATCTGTCTAGGACCAAAATTGCAAGTATGTTTCAACAGATAGATCCCTTATCTGGAAACTATCAAACCTTCCACCTATACTTCTACTATTACAATTCTACTATTTAAGTCTTAAAGGCTTCTAGGTCGTCAGGATATTGCTTTTTTTTTTTTTGATAGCTTTTTATTTACAAGTTATATGCATAGGTAATTTTACAGCATTGATGATTGCCAAACCTTTTGTTCCAATTTTTCCCCTCCTTCCCCCCACCCCCTCCCCAAAATGGCAGGATGACCAATACATGTTAAATATATTAGAGTATAAATTAAATACAAAATACCATTTTGTCCAAACCATTATTTTGCTGAACAAAAAGAATTGGATTCTGAACTATTGTACATTTAGCCTGTGAAGGAAATCCAAAATGCAGGCAGGCAAAAATATAGGGATTGGGAATTCGATGTAATGGTTCTTAGTCATCTCCCAGAGTTCTTGCGCTGGGTGTAACTAGTTCATTACTGCTCCATTAGAACTGATTTGGTTCATCTTATTGCTGAAGATGGCCAGGTTCATCAGAATTGATCATTATATAGTATTGTTGTTGAAGTATATAATGATCTCCTGGTCCTGTTCATTTCACTCAGAATCAGTTCATGTAAGTCTCTCCAGGCCTTTCTGAAATCATCCTGTTGGAGTTTCTTATTGAACAATAATATTCCAGGACATTGCCTTTTTAAAAATGCAAATATCCATAAGGAAGAGGGACAATTTAGGTTAATATTAATTTAAATTTTAATAATAATATTATATTTAATAATCATGATTATGGCTAACATTTATAACACTTCAAAGTTTACAAAATGCTTTCTAAGTATGATCTCATTTTATTCTCACAATAATCCTGGAAGGTCAGTAATATTACTCTTCTGATCTTATAAATCAGGAAATTGACAGGCACATAAGAAAAATGACTTGCCCAGAGCTTACACAGCTAGTAAATCCTTTGGATGTAGACTCAGTTCTTCCAGTCTCCATTGTGCAACCTAGCTTCCTCACAATTTATTTTCTGTGATCCATTTAATCTGTTAGTAAGGATTACTTCAATTCAAATATAAAAGTCTAAATGGGAAAGAACATTTGTACTCTTGTAGATTTCATTTTAGGAGGTAAAAATGCCAAGAAAAGGAAAGGAGGTCTTGAAAGGGTATCAATGGGGGACTTCCGGTTAAGATGGCGGAGAGGAGGCTCACAGTTGCATAAGCTCCGCGCTTTCTCTCACTATCCACTTCATTACAAGCCTCTGAATCAATGCTTGACTGAAAAAAACCCACATATAGTTACCAAGAGAAGCCATCCTTGAGATCCGCCACGAAAGGTCTGTCTTTACTGGAGGGCTGGGGCGGTTTTAGATCGGGCGCAGGCTGAGGGCAGCGGCAGTGAGAGCACGGGAGCAGACTGGAGAGGGGGTGGGGAGTGATCGTAGCCGTCTCTGCGGGGAGAGCTTCGCTACAGGTTTGGAACCTGCAGCAAGTCAACAGCCCAGCAAAGAAGCTAAAAACGCCGGGGGTGAAGAATACAACCCCAAACAGCTGGAGTCTCTCAGGACCTGGCCGCCCCCCCCTTCCCCCCTCTCAGTGACTCAGCACGCTTTGGGATCTCAGAGTGCAGGCGCAGCACAGTCCTGCTAGTGCCTCACTGCTGCCCCCTGCAGTCTGTAGAGGAAGCTCGATAACACACCCAGCCCCCCCAACAAAGAAAGACTCCAGTTTTTTCTGTTTTTCTTTGGTAGTTTGTCTCTGATTAATAGACAGAATGAGCAAGAAGCTGAAGAGGACTTTAACCCTTGACAGCTTCTACACAGATAGAGAGCAGACTCTAAATCCTGAGGAGACTAAAAACAGGCAGTCCCCAGGTGATTCCCCAAAGGAGGAGATCGTCTGTTCCTCAGCACAGATGAACCTCATAGAAGTGATTAAAAAGGCTCTCACAAGGGAGCTAGAAGAAAAATGGGGAAAGCAGAGTGAGGCTTGGCAAAAGGAGAGGGAGGCTTGGGAAAAGGAGAGGGAGGCTTGGCAAAAGAGCCTGGAGAAAGTTAAAGAGAGAGTGGATAAAGAAGTAAAATCCTTGAAAAATAGGATTAGTGAACTGGAAACAGAAAACAGCTCTCTAAAAAACAAAATTGGCGAAATGGAAAAAAATTCCACAGAACAAAAGAACTCAATTGGACAATTAGAAAAAGATTTTAAAAAAGTGAGTGAAGAGAATACTTCACTGAAAATCAGACTTGAACAAGTGGAATTGAATGACTCGAGGAGACAAGAAGAATCAGTCAAGCAAATCCAAAAAAATCAAACAATGGAGAAAAATGTGAAATACCTTCTGGGAAAGACAACAGACCTGGAAAACAGATCCAGGAGAGACAATCTGAGAATCATTGGACTCCCAGAAAAACATGATGAAAAAAAGAGCCTGGACACTGTCTTCCAGGAAATTATCAAAGAGAACTGCCCAGAAGTCATAGGAACAGAGGAAAAAATAAACATTGAAAGGATTCATCGATCACCCACTGAAAGGGATCCTAAAATCAAAACACCAAGGAATATAGTGGCCAAATGCCAGAACCCTCAGGTGAAAGAAAAAATATTGCAAGCGGCTAGAAAAACCCAATTCAAGTATCAAGGAGCCACAATAAGGATCACCCAGGATCTGGCAGCATCCACATTAAAAGAGCGAAGGGCCTGGAATATGATATTCCGAAAGGCTAAGGAACTTGGTATGCAACCAAAAATAACTTACCCAGCGAGAATGAGCATCTTTTTCCAGGGAAGAAGATGGACATTCAACGAAGTAAGCGAATTTCATCTATTTCTGATGAAAAAACCAGAACTTAACAAAAAGTTTGATCTACAAATATAGAACTCAAGAGAAATCTAAAAAGGTAAAGATTAATCTTGGGAACTATATTTTGACTATATAGATGTATAAAGAATACATGTATACCTTGTTCTAGAAATTGATGTGGAAAGGACATTGTACCAGAAAAAGGGTAAAGTGGGGGTAGTACATCTCATGAAGAGGCATAGGAAACCTATTATATCTGAGAGAAAGAATGGAGGGGGATGAATATAGTGGGTATCTTACTGCCTTCAGAATTGGCTTTAAGTGAAAAATCTTAAGACATATTCAATCTATGGTGAAACTTCTCCCATCTCATTGAAAAGTGAGAAGGGAAAAGTGGAAAGGGAAGGAATAAGCTAAGCGGAAGGGAATACGGGAACTGGGAGGGAAAGGGGTAAGATAGGGGGAGGAACTCTAAGGCGGGGGAGGGACACTAAAAAGGGAGGGCTGTGAGAAGCAAGGGGTGCTCACAAGCTTAATACTTGGAAGGGGGGGAAAGGGGAAAGAAGGGAGGAAAGCATAAACCGGGGTTAACAAGATGGCAAGTAATACAGAATTGGTCATTCTAACCATAAACGTGAACGGGGTAAACTCCCCCATAAAGAGGAAGCGGTTAGCAGAATGGATTAAAAGCCAGAATCCTACAATATGTTGTTTACAGGAAACACACCTGAAGCGGGGAGATACATGCAGGTTAAAGGTAAAAGGTTGGAGCAAAATCTACTATGCTTCAGGTGAAGTCAAAAAAGCAGGGGTAGCCATCCTGATCTCAGATCAAGCTAAAGCAAAAATTGACCTAATTAAAAGAGATAAGGAAGGACACTATATCTTGCTAAAGGGTAGCATGGATAATGAAGCACTATCTATATTAAACATATATGCACCAAGTGGGGTAGCATCTAAATTCTTAAAAGAGAAACTAAGAGAGCTGCAAGAAGAAATAGACAGTAAAACTATAATAGTGGGAGATCTTAACCTTGCACTCTCAGAATTAGATAAATCAAACCAGAAAATAAATAAGAAAGAAGTCAAAGAGGTAAACAGAATACTAGAAAAGCTAGATATGATAGATCTCTGGAGAAAATGTAATGGAGACAGAAAGGAATACACTTTCTTTTCAGCAGTTCATGGAACCTATACAAAAATTGACCATATATTAGGACATAAAAACCTCAAACTCAAATGTAGTAAGGCAGAAATAGTAAATGCATCCTTTTCAGACCACGATGCAATGAAAATTACATTCAACAAAAAAGCAGGGGGAAGTAGACCAAAAAATAATTGGAAACTAAATAATCTCATACTAAAGAATGATTGGGTAAAACAGCAAATCATAGACATAATTAATAACTTCACCCAAGAAAACGATAATAATGAGACATCATACCAAAATGTATGGGATGCAGCCAAAGCGGTAATAAGGGGAAATTTCATATCTCTAGAGGCCTATTTGTATAAAATAGAGAAAGAGAAGGTCAATGAATTGGGTTTGCAATTAAAAATGCTAGAAAAGGAACAAATTAAAAACCCCCAGTCAAACACTAAACTTGAAATTCTAAAAGTAAAAGGTGAGATCAATAAAATTGAAAGTAAAAAAACTATTGAATTGATTAATAAAACTAAGAGTTGGTTCTATGAAAAAACCAACAAAATAGACAAACCCTTAGTAAATCTGATTAAAAAAAGGAAAGAGGAAAATCAAATTGTTAGTCTTAAAAATGAAAAGGGAGAACTCACCACTAACGAAGAGGAAATTAGAGCAATAATTAGGAGTTACTTTGCCCAACTTTATGCCAATAAATTCGACAACTTAAATGAAATAGAAAAATACCTCCAAAAATACAGCTTGCCCAAACTAACAGAGGAAGAAGTAAATATCCTAAACAGTCCCATCTCAGAAAAAGAAATAGAACAAACTATCAATCAACTCCCTAAGAAAAAATCCCCAGGACCAGATGGATTTACATGTGAATTCTACCAAACATTTAAAGAACAATTAACTCCAATGTTATATAAACTATTTGAAAAAATAGGGATTGAAGGAGTCCTACCAAACTCCTTTTATGACACAGATATGGTACTGATACCTAAACCAGGTAGGCTGAAAACAGAGAAAGAAAATTATAGACCAATCTCCCTAATGAATATTGATGCTAAAATCTTAAATAAAATATTAGCAAAAAGATTACAGAAAATTGTCACCAGGATAATACACTATGACCAAGTAGGATTTATACCAGGAATGCAGGGCTGGTTCAATATTAGGAAAACTATTAGCATAATTGACTATATCAATAACCAAACAAACAAAAACCACATGATCATCTCAATAGATGCAGAAAAAGCATTTGATAAAATCCAACATCCATTCCTAATAAAAACACTTGAGAGCATAGGAATAAATGGACTTTTCCTTAAAATAGTCAGGAGCATATATTTAAAACCATCAGTAAGCATCATATGCAATGGGGAAAAACTGGAACCTTTCCCAGTAAGATCTGGAGTGAAGCAAGGTTGCCCACTATCACCATTATTATTTAATATCGTATTAGAAACACTAGCCTCGGCAATAAGAGTCGAGAAAGATATAAAAGGAATTAGAGTAGGCAATGAGGAAACCAAACTATCACTCTTTGCAGATGATATGATGGTATACCTAGAGAACCCCAGAGATTCTACCAAAAAGCTATTGGAAATAATTCATAATTTTAGCAAAGTAGCTGGCTACAAAATAAATCCCCATAAATCCTCAGCATTTTTATACATCACCAACAAAACCCAACAGCAAGAGATACAAAGAGAAATTCCATTCAGAATAACTGTTGATACCATAAAATATTTGGGAATCTATCTACCAAAGGAAAGTCAGGAATTATATGAGCAAAATTATAAAAAAGTCTCCACACAAATAAAGTCAGACTTAAATAATTGGAAAAATATTAAGTGCTCTTGGATCGGCCGAGCGAACATAATAAAGATGACAATACTCCCTAAACTAATCTATTTATTTAGTGCTATACCAATCAGACTTCCAAGAAAATATTTTATTGATCTAGAAAAAATAACAACAAAATTCATATGGAACAATAAAAAGTCGAGAATCTCAAGGGAATTAATGAAAAAAAAATCAAATGAAGGTGGCCTAGCTGTACCTGATCTAAAATTATATTATAAAGCAGCAGTCACCAAAACCATTTGGTATTGGCTAAGAAATAGATTAGTGGATCAGTGGAAAAGGCTAGGCTCACAAGACAGAATAGTCAACTATAGCAATCTAGTGTTTGACAAACCCAAAGCCCCCAACTTCTGGGAAAAGAATTCATTATTTGATAAAAACTGCTGGGATAATTGGAAATTAGTATGGCAGAAATTAGGCATGGACCCACACTTAACACCATATACCAAGATAAGATCAAAATGGGTCTATGACCTAGGCATAAAGAACGAGATTATAAATAAATTAGAGGAACATAGAATAGTTTATCTCTCAGACTTGTGGAGGAGAAAGAAATTTGTGACCAAAGATGAACTAGAGACCATTACTGATCACAGAATAGAAAATTTCGATTACATCAAATTAAAAAGCCTTTGTACAAATAAAACTAATGCAAACAAGATTAGAAGGGAAGCAACAAACTGGGAAAACATTTTCACAGTTAAAGGTTCTGATAAAGGCCTCATTTCCAAAATATATAGAGAACTGACTCAAATTTATAAGAAATCAAGCCATTCTCCAATTGATAAATGGTCAAAGGATATGAACAGACAATTTTCAGAGGATGAGATTGAAACTATTACCACTCATATGAAAGAGTGTTCCAAATCATTATTGATCAGAGAAATGCAAATTAAGACAACTCTGAGATACCACTACACACCTGTCAGATTGGCTAAGATGACAGGAAAAAATAATGATGAATGTTGGAGGGGATGCGGGAAAACTGGGACACTAATGCATTGTTGGTGGAGTTGTGAACGAATCCAACCATTCTGGAGAGCAATCTGGAATTATGCCCAAAAAATTATCAAAATGTGCATATCCTTTGATCCAGCAGTGTTTCTATTGGGCTTATATCCCAAAGAAATACTAAAGAAGGGAAAGGGACCTGTATGTGCCAAAATGTTTGTAGCAGCCCTGTTTGTAGTGGCTAGAAACTGGAAAATGAATGGATGCCCATCAATTGGAGAATGGCTGGGTAAATTGTGGTATATGAATGTTATGGAATATTATTGTTCTGTAAGAAATGACCAACAGGATGAATACAGAGAGGCTTGGAGAGACCTACATGAACTGATGCTAAGTGAAATGAGCAGAACCAGGAGATCATTATACACTTCGACAACGATATTGTATGAGGACATATTTTGATGGAAGTGGATTTCTTTGACAAAGAGACCTGAGTTTCAATTGATAAATGACGGACAAAAGCAGCTACACCCAAAGAAAGAACACTGGGAAACGAATGTGAACTATCTGCATTTTTGTTTTTCTTCCCGGATTATTTATACCTTCTGAATCCAATTCTCCCTACGCAACAAGAGAACTGTTCGGTTCTGCAAACATATATTGTATCTAGGATATACTGCAACATATCCAACATATAAAGGACTGCTTGCCATCTAGGGGAGGGGGTGGAGGGAGGGAGGGGAAAAAAAAATCAGAACAGAAATGAGTGTAAATATAATGTAATTATTAAATAAAAAAATTAAAAAAAAAAAAAGGAAAGCAAAAGAATAAACTGGCCTTCTGGAGAGTTTTGGAAGAAGGCAGAAGGTGGCAGTGTTAACTAGATAAGTAAAATAAATTTTGTGTATTTTGTGGGGAATATAAATGGGGTCTGGTCCTAAGAATGGTTTCTGAAGTACTAGAGAAGGTCCTCTGGTGAAAAGGGAGGCTAGATTGGCTGGTGGTAATGGGAGTCCAAAGATGGGTAGTCAGGTATAGTAGAGCAAGACCTGGAAGCACCATAGCTACTAAAAGTCCTTCCAAATTTTGCTGCATTTACTCCTTTTATAGTTTGAATTTACTTATATATGTATAAGTTGTTTCCATTGATAGAAAATTAATACTCTGAGTACAGTATTTTATTTTGCTTTTGTATTCCCTGAGCCTAGCTCAATGCCTGGCAGATAACTCCTTATTTAATTGAATGACTGATCCTAAAGGAAATAAGAAGCCATTAAAGATTTTTTTTAAGAAGGTAGAAAAAAAAAAAAAAGAAAGGGTATCAATGACACTTTGCTAAGATCATCATGTCATGAGGGCCAACAAAGGCCAGGGCACTCCACATCAGCTTTTACTTCTATCTGCACATGTTCTCAGTCTCTCATCTTTTACACATCACTGAAAAACATAGGTCACAACATAACCAATCACACCATGAGTGACTAAAAATTCCATCAGACTAACTGACCTGGCTCCCTCTGCATCTCTGTTGGCTAAGATATTTTCTCTCTCTCTCTCTCTCTCTCTCTCTCTCTCTCTCTCTCTCTCCCCCCCCCCCATCTCTCTCCTCTTCATCTTTCTCTCTGTTTATCTTCATTTGTCCACTTTTCTTGGGCTGGGCCCATAATCCTCCTCTGATGCTTCAGCATGGCAATGAAGTGACCCTGGATTCTAAATGGCTTTGCCAGAAAAGCTTAAGTCCTGGCAATTGCTAGGAAAATAGAGAGGCTAAAGGTATGAACTTGGCAATGGATTCTAATGTCTGTTGTCTATTAACTATGACTCATCATCAGGCTGGCCATAGGGTGATATTTTTCTCAAAGACCATCCACTAAACTGTCATACATCTAGGATTGAAATCTGCACTGATAGATGAAGTGCCGATGGCACATGATATCACAGATGCTTAAAATATCCATGCTGGACCTCTGTGGTAATAAGACTAAGATCTGTTGCTTCATAAGGGATCAACAGAATCTTTCCATTACTGTGTTCCAGAGAAGGAAAAGCAAAACAAACAAAAAATTTCACTAACAATCTGAGTATTCCAAAGATGTAATAAATCATATCTGTATGATTTCCTTGCCACTAGCGGTCTTCCATCAAAGACTAAATGACCACTTGATAAGGATGTTGCTAGGTGGTTTCCTGCTTTATGTAGAATTTAGATACAATTAGGGATTGTTACCTTTTTCTGTATGTGTCATGGACTCCTTGGAAGCCTATGAATCCCTTCTCAAAACAGTATTTTTACATCCATAAAAAAAGACTACAAAGGAAACCAATTACACTGAAATACAGTTATCAACATATATTTTTAACAAAGTTCTTAGATCCCAGGTCTCCATGTTCTCCAATTTCTTCCAATTTTAATTTTGCATGTAATAGGAATGATCTGACCTCAGATACTTATTAGATGTATGCTCTTGAAAAATCACTTATTCTTTTTGCCTCAGTTTCCTCAAATGCAAAATGGATAATAACAGAACCTAACTGTCATTGTAAGGATTAAATGAGTATTTACTAATTGCTTAACATAGAGTAGTAGATATTTTCTAAATGCTTATTCACTTCCCACTTATAATCACAGCTTTCTCTGCAAACTCACCTAAAAGATACGAGAAAACATTTGGATCTGGGCCATTTCTTTTATAGCAGATGTTACTTTGTGTCTGATCCTGGGAAAATTACCAGAGCTTCTGATAGGTCTTCCATTAGATGAGACCACTGTCCACTGAATATTGAATAGTCTCTCCTCTGTCCCAGCCTGATGAGCCTCCTACTCTGCTGGCCCCATTAATCCAAAGCTATATTTCCAGAACTGCTTACTCCCTTGAATCTCTTGCCCATCTACATATAGCTATATGTGTCTATCCAAAGGGTTAAGAGTGTGAGCCTCAGATAATGATTGGCTCAGTATGGACCTTTTCTTGCTGCAAGGGTCTGTAGTCTGTGGCAGATTCTACTGGCTTCTTGCCCTTCTCAGCCAGTCCCCTTGTCTGGGTCTCTGACTGCCCAGATATTCTGCCAATGACTCCTGGCTTCCTCCCACCTTGCCAGCTATATGTATCCTAGATGTGACCTCAAGTATAGCTCTTGCCTGTCTTATTTGGGTCTGTTTCCTCATCTAAGAAATGATAGAGGTGATGAAGAACAGCAGATTGGGTTGAATTCCAACCCTCACTCATTACATGACTTCACTTAACCTCTTCTTCTCTCAGCTTCCTCATCTATAACATTAGTATTGTTATTAATTACTATTTTTTGACTCAGTGGCCCCCAAAGTTCCTACTGCTCTGAATCTGTGGTCTTATTATGCCATAATCCTGGTAAAGGCAGGAACAAGTGCACAAATAACTATGTTAAAAGGCAAAAAGTGAAAACTACAAGGGCTGTAAGGTATAATAAGAAATTTGAGGCAAGGGCAATTAATTTCACTTGATTTCATAGTCTCATATATTCAGAGGTGAAAAGGGTTGTGGAAGCTTTCCAGTATAATCTTATTTTACAAACAGGAAAATTGAGGTTGAAAGAGTTTAAGTAGCTTGCTCAAAATCATTCTGGCAATATCAAAGGCAGATTTTTAACCAGGGTCCTTTGATTCCAAAGACAGCTTCAAAGGAAAAAATGGCAGCTAAGTTGGACCTAAAACAAAAGAAGGAATTGGCAGGTGCTAACTAGAGAGTGTGGGACAAAGAGTATAAGCAGAGTCACAGTGACAGAGAAGGGCAGGAAAGAAAGACGGCACAAAGAACAGGTCATGTAAGACACAGAAAACATGTAGGAGAGTAACATGAGATATAGTTAAAGCAGGTAGTTTGCATTAGATGAAGAAGAGCCTGGAATGTCAGCATGAGTTTTCATTTGTCCTGGCCAGTAGATAAAAAGGCAATGGCTGAAGGCTTGGGTGCAGAGAAATGCTATGATCTCAGGGTGGAGAGAGCATCAAAGAGACAGGAAGACAGGTAAGGATAATCTTGTTGTTCAGCTATTTCAGTCACATTTGACTTTTCTTGACCCCATTTGGTGTTTTCTTGGGAAAGATACTAGAATGGGTTACTATGTCCTTCTGTTCATTTTATAGATGAGGAAGCTGAGGGAAACAGAGTTAAGTGTCTTGTCCAGAGTCAAACAGCTAAGTGTTTGAGGCCAGATGTAAACTCATAAAGAAGAATCTTCCTGGCTCCAGGCCACCTAGGTGCCCATAGATAATCTTTCATTTTTTAAAAAGAATTATTTTAAACTGTATTTTTTAAAAAGCTGTAGCTGACATAGTTTGTTTTTGTCATTTATTTTCAATTAATTCTTCTGACTTTTACCTCCCCAGAGAATCATCCCTTGTAGCAAAAAATAAATTAAAAAGTGAGAAAAAATGAAAGCAGTTAATAAAACTAACCAATACATTGAACTGAGTACAATAATAGTATGTGCAGTGTTCCATACTCACAGATCCCCACCTCTGCTAAAGAAAGGTACATTTTCTCCTCTCTTCTAGGGGACCCATCTTATCGCTATAATTATACTGTATTCCATTTCCTATTTGAATATTAAAAGTGAGAAAAAGAAAGTACCTGAATGGTGATATATAAGAAACACTAATATATAATGAAAGCAACAGAGGGACATAGGAGACTGGACTCCCCTTTCAACCAAGGAAGAAACTGCTAATAGGTGTTAGGCTCAAGGGGAGTGTGAAGAAGATGACAGAAATGTGAAGTCAGGCAATAGACATCTGTAGATGTGAGACTGATGAAGATGGAAAGCAAATACATTTGCCCTAATTAAGATAGAGGATCCTTAATTGGGTTAAGGAAAAGTCCAAGTGTTCAGGTCCAAAGGACAGCAGGGCTTCTGTCAAATGCTGTTAGAGGAAGAAATAAGGGAAAGTCACTGACAGAACTGTGAGATGTGACACACTTAAGCTAAATTCTGCTGGCGACTTGACTAGGCTCCAAGGTAGCAGAGTACAATGGAGTTATCGGGTAACATTTTATCATTATTGCTTTTGCATATTTGATACTCAAATTGAAATGCTCTCTGTATGTTTCTACTCGCCATCTCATTTATTTATCAGTTCATTTACTAATTCTGTTTTTAAGTATCTAGTTTAGGACTCATAACAACAAAGTTAGATTTCTATTTGTAAATGGGCTGTACCCATCGTTGACAAGAATTCTCTCAGGAAATCTATTTTCCTTGCATCCCCGAAACGCCTGAGTTTGGGCTTCACTGTCTCTGCTACTTAGACTGCTGGCAATTGGATCGCCTGCTGCCAGGGTTTCCACTGAGGTTTGGGGTAACATTCTGAGAAAGATATTTAATAACCTTGAGGAGAATTGCTATCTAACTCTCTTAAAATTAAAGTGTCGTGGATATCGTCTCCTGTGAGAGTTTCAACAGGGTCTCTAAGTCAGGAATTACCATAGCCTGGATTATATAAGTACATAGGAACATGAATGAAGGATGAGTTATAGGCTCCCTGTCCCCAGGGGTGATAAGGCACAGGCCTGAAGTCCAACTCAGGAATATTATAAAAGGATTCTTATATGTGAAGGAAGGTCAGACTCCTTCATCTCTGAGAATCTATGATCATAGATATTATTACTCTTATTTAGGTGCCTTCCATGTATAAGACCTTCTGTCTGGCATCTGGAAATATCAAGCAACAGAAGTTTTTACCCACAAGGAATTTCTAATCTAGTTGAAAAGGCATTCTATATGTATAAAAAAGAAAAAGAATAATATATTAAGAAGTCTATTCAGATCTGCAAAAGAGATAGAACAGCTATGTTTGGATCAAAAGACACAATAGCAGGTTCAGGAATTCTGGAAAGGGAGAAATTACTCATCTATGTTCTTGTGAATTTTTTTTTTAGCAGTTGAATCTTTCATGCCTAGCACAATGCCTAAGACCCAAATACTTAACAATTGCTTTTTCATACATCCATCTATTTGTCTATTAATCCATCCAACTATCCATCCATCCAATCTGACAGAAAGCATTCGGTATAAGGCTTTTAGTGAGACAATTTGCTGAAAAGGAAAGAACAGTGGACTTAAAATCAGAAGGACTGAATGTGAATTTGAATTATTTTTCTTTATTAGCTGTATGACTGTAGGTACTTGATGTTTTTGAAGCTGGTTTCCTCATCTATAAAAGGGATAGCAATCTCATTTGCATGAAACATCCTGTCATTTTATTATCTGAATCCCAAGGTTGTTATGAGAAAACACTTTGGAAAAAATATAAGATAAATGGTTAAAAAAAATCCTTTGGATTTGGTTACCCTGTGAATTCCTGGCTTTGATTTTCACTTAGCTCTTTGTGTATTTTTTTGGATATAACTTGAAATCCCATTGAATTTTGACTTTAGTAGGTCACTGCTCTCATGGCTCTAAGCATTATCACTGCTAAAGTCAAATAAATTGTCCCAAGATCTCTTGACCACAAAACTTCTTACTCATGAATTCCTGAAGCTGTGACAGTTTTTTTAATTATTTGTTATAATCATTTAGTAGAATGGTTTGGGTTAAATAAAGGAAATCATTAGAAAATCATCATTGAAAAAGATGTGCTAATCAGGTGGTGAAAGTCAGTGCCAAGAAGTGGACCTTGGAATTTCAGGAGAAAGTGAGGATAGTTCCCAGAATGTTGAATAAAAATTCCCTATAGCAAATTTATGGAAGAACATGAACAGGAGTTAGATAAGAAGAGCAGGCATGGTTGGGGTGCAATCTGCATCACTGAGAAGGAGTACCTAAATTTATGAGATCATAAA
Organism: Antechinus flavipes; assembly: GCF_016432865.1. Taxonomy (NCBI): domain Eukaryota; kingdom Metazoa; phylum Chordata; class Mammalia; order Dasyuromorphia; family Dasyuridae; genus Antechinus; species Antechinus flavipes. The sequence goes on along the minus strand of NC_067399.1, from coordinate 443,064,581 downwards.
TCCATTTGGGCATATTGAGGCACATGTAACACATGCTGTTCCAAATTTTAAAAGCATATTAGTGGAATGTTGTATATTTTTTAATAACCCATACACCAAAATAAATTAAGTTGCTTTTAACTTATTGATTTTCTTCTGTAAATCAGTAGTGTTTTGCAGAAAGCAAAACATAATATAAAAAGTTTACCATCTCTGTTCTAAATCATCACTCCAACATTTGCTATTCTCTCTGCCTGCTTGAATATAGTCCAACAGAGCCCTTGTATATTTTGGGAGAATGTCAGGTGGTTTTCCTTTTCCTGCTTAAATTTCAGAATGATCAAAAGAGATGCCTTTTGGCAACCCTAGTTCTCCCAAGCCATGTTATAGATCACTTTCCTTTCTTCCTCTTCCTGCCTCTTTATGACAAATATTCTGGTGGGAATAGGGCTATCAAGGATGTTGGTTGAAGACACAGGAAGAATTGGGCCAGTCATGATATGGGAATATAATTCTTGAATATCCTGGTTTCCTTGTTTCTATCCAAGTGCTATATCTTGGGGAGACAGTTGTAGTCTGGTAGAGTTAGCACTAGCTTTGGAATCAGAAGTCTTAGTCTTCTACCTAAATTAATATATTTATACCATGCCATATCAATCAAACTACCCAAAAATACAGCTAAAAAAGTAATGACAATATTCATCTGGTCAAGAATATAAAAGGGATTAAAGAAAAAAATATGAAGGAAAGTGGCCTAGCTGTACTAGATCTTAAACTGTAATACAATGTGTAATTCAAATATATCAAAACAATCTGGTGCAGGCTAAGAAATAGACTGATGGATCAATGGAAAAGGTTAGATAACAATACATAGTGGAAAATTACTATAGTAATCTTGTGTTTGATGAACAAAAGAATCCAGACTATTTGGATAAAAACTCACTATTTTGTCAAAAAACAAACAAACAAAAAAAAAACTTCTGGGAATACCGGAAAGCAGTTTGGCAGAAACCAGGTAGAGACCAACACCTCATATCATTTACTAATATAAAGTCAAAATGGGTGCATGATTTAAATATAAAGAGTGAAACCATAAACAAATTAGGGCAATGTGGAATAGTATCATGTCTATGGAAAAAGGAAGAATTTATTACCAGACAAAAAATAGAGAGCATTACAGCATATAAAACAGATAATTTTGATTACATTAAATTAAAAAGACGTGTACAAACAAAGCCAATAAAGACAATATTAGAAGGAAAATATAAAACTAAGAAAAAAATTTACAGCAATGGTCGCTGATAAAATTCTCAAATAGCCAGAGAATTGAGTTAAATTTATAATGATTCAAGTCTATTCTCATTTGATAAATGGTCAAAATATATGAACAGGCACTTTTCAGATGAAGAAATAAAAGCTATCTCTGTTCATATAAATGATCTAAATAACTTAATTAGAAAAATGTAAATTAAAATAACTCTATGGGACCACCTCACACCTATAAGATTGGTTAATATGATAGAAAAGGAATACACAAGTGTTGGAGGAAATGTAAGAAATCTGGGTTATAAAACTGTGCATATCCCTTGGTTCAGGAAAAAAAAAAAACACTACTAGGTCTGTATTCCAAAGAAGTAAAAAAAGGGAAACGGACCTATATGTACAATAACATTTATAGCAGCTTTTTCTTGTGATGGCAAAGAATTAGAAATTGAGGGGATGTCCATCAATTGGGAAATGGCTGAACAAGTCATAGCATATTATTGTGATAAAAAATTAATATGCTATTTAAAAAATATGAGGAAGATATTTTCAGAAAAATCTGGAAATTCTTATATGAGCTGATGCAAAGTGAAGTGAGCAGAACCAGAAAAACATTGTACACAATAAAAGCAATATTGTAATGATGATCAACTGTGAAGGACTTAGCTATTGTCAGCAATACAAAATTTTATAATGAAAAATGCTATGATCTCCAGAGAAATAATTGATTTTATTTTCTTGTTTTATTTTTGTCTGTGTTTTCTCTCACAACATAACTAATATAGAAATATGCTTTGAATGACTATACATGTATAACCTTTATGAAATTAGAAGGTAAAAGAGGATTTGAATTCAAATTTGTTTTTATTTTTTTTAGGAAGGTTTCCACTGGGTGAAAATATTAAAATAAAAAAGAAGTCTTAGTACTGACCAGATGCAGAACTAGTAATTTTCATACCCAGAACCCACAACATGACAAGCACACTCAAATCAATTTTATAACTAATAAGGTGAAGAAAAAAAAGTCACAAAGCCATCTGAGCAGAAGAAGCTCATGAAGAGCTCATGAAGTATAGAATCAGAAATATCACATCATGTCTGAGGCGACAGACATCTAAGATAATACAAGGCCTGTCTAGGAAAGGGAAATGAACAGGACCAAACCAGAGAGGCACTTGAGCTATCTTGTTGGTTCTTGCTTTAATTATTTAATAATTTTTGTGATTCAACATTAACTTACTTCAGTAGTTTCTATGTTGCTATGTGATTTGATAATCACAAAACCAACAAACTAAATAATTATACAATTTTAAAAAATGATTACTTTAAAATTCTGTATTCTCTAAATGCTTATATCCAGGGGCAATAGTCCATCACCCTGTCCTGATGAATATTTTAGTCTTTGTCCTGCCATCTAATCTATTGTGCAACTCTATCATATTACTTGGAGTTTCAGCTTCTACATCTATAAAAATGGGGATAAGAATACTTACACTAATAACACTTGAGGCAGCTATGTGGAGAAAGTGTTGGATTTGGAGTCAGGAAGATATGACTTGAAATCTGGCTTCATACACTAGCTGTGTCACCTTGGACAAGTTATTAAAGTTCTATTTGCTTCAGTTTCCCAATCTATAAAATGGGATTAATAATAGTATTTCTCTTCTAGGATTATTGTGAGGATAAAATGGATTAGAACATGGAAAATACTTTCCAAACTTTTAAACCCTATATAAATGTGAGCTATTATTATTGTTACTATTATGAAGCTCAAATGAAAGATGAATATGACAGTTTTGAAACCATAAGTAGTTATAAGAGTACCATATCTTATTACTGGAACAACTATTTTTCTTCCACTATATCCTTCTGTGTTTGTCTTATCATCTTGTGGAAATGACCCTGGGGTATCAAAAGCTCTGCCAAGAAGCCCAAGCTCTCACAGGATCATCCAACCTAGAAAAGCTATGAGTACTAATCAACTGGTGGGTCATGAATCTCATTTTGATGACTGGCCTAGCTGAGTTCTGAGAGGCTCATCTTTACCAGAGGAGGGCCTCCAGGCCACAAAGGTTTTTGTTCTAACAGTTCATTTATTATGCCATTTGCTAGATGTGAAGGGGCTCTCAGTGGAGGGGATGTGCACAGTTCTCTGAAAGGTTGAGGTAATATTTACATGAAGGATCTCTAGAAAAAGACCCATTATTAGCATTCTCTCTGCCTGCCTGTTCATTCACTCTCCCTTTTCCTCTCCTATCTTCCTTCTCCTTCTGCCAGATATATATTACATATATTACACAGCCATATGTTATATAGTTATATATATACATATACTACATATGTACACATGTACACACATACATTTATCACATAGCTATATGTTATATGTAACTAATGTTACTTTTTCAAGAAATCATATATAGCTCATATATAAATATATGTAAAAGTATGTAGATATGTATATATTTGTAGCTAATCTCTCATTTGCTTTATATATATTATATAGCTAATATAAAATATATTTTATTTGTATATTACATATCTATATGTGCAGGTGTGTGTATATAGCTAATGATGGTTCTTTTCTGAAAACCTTTCATATAATCCATACGTACATATTTATAATATATATTAATACATAAAATCTATATAGGCTTTTAAGGTTTATAAAATACATTATAAATATTATTTCATTTGATCCACATGCAAATCTTGTGAGGTAGGTACTACTATATCCATTGCTTTAGATAGTGCATTGGTTAAAGAGCACTATGTTCTAAAGTGAGGAAAATCTGAATTTAAATCTGCTCAGATATGTTCTAACTGTGTAATCTTGGGGAAGTCACTTAAGTGTTTGCCTTAGTTTCCTTAATAATAAAATGAGGATATTAATAGCACCTTTCTCACAGGATTGTTTTGAAGATCAACTGAAATAATATTTGTAAAAGAACTTAGTACAATGCCCTCCCTTCCTCCTTCCTTTCCTCCTTTCCTTTCTTCCTTCCTTTCATCTTTTCCTTCCTTCCTTCCTAGTTTCCTTTCTTTCTTTGTTCTTCCCTTTTTCCCTCCCTCCTTCCTTCCCTCACCTATCCACACTAGAATACCTAAAATACCCAACTGCCTAGGAAAAAAAAGTTAACAGGAAGACTTCTAGGGAGTGATATCCAACTACATAAATAAGTATCTCTTGCCCCTCTTCTCTCCTCCATTCTCTCTTCTTCCAATCCCTAAATCATTGTTTTACAGATCAGAAAATCCAGCACAAAGCTTTTCCAATGCTGCAACACCAATATGCTTTAAAGAAAGTTTACTTAATATTGTTTCACCTGGACTTCATTCTAGAGAAAGTTCATTATCCATAATTCACAAGGAAGACTTTCTTTAAATTATCTGGGAAATTGCCTCAACCCTCTATTCTCTTTATGTATAGAGCCCCAGACTTCTGATCTCAGTTCACAGCATTGGAGAGAATTTGTTTGAAGGCTGGGTGGCAGTTGTGTACTGATTCATTAAGAGAAAGAAAACCCTTCCTCGATGTCTTCAGAGTAGCAGGAAAGAGATGCATAAAAATCTAGTATAGAAAGTATCAACCTGGAATTGAGGAGACCTGGGCTCTATTAATGGCTCTGCTTCTGAACTTCACCAGGCCACTTACTATTTTGGGGTCTATATCATTTCAGTTGAAACATGCAGGGAATAATCCATTTCTTGCCTTCACAGGAATATCATGAGAGCCAAATGAGAAAAAAGATAAAAATATTTTTTTTGTAAACTTCCAGAGGTAAACTGGACCATAGTTTTAAGAGCTGGGGGAAAAAAAAGGAGCATAAAGGACACCCTCTTACAACTATCTTATTTTATAGATGAAGAAACAGAGGCTCAGGGATATTTAAGTAAACAACAGAGGCAAGATATGAACTTTGATTCTCAGATGCAAATTCAGCATCACTGTGCAAATATAAGATATCATTTCTTCATTTGAGGGGACTCAAATACTCTTCTGACTTCCCAGTTTTATCTTTCCTGAAGGAACAGGGATTGCCTTCTTTTGTTTCCCTTCCTTTTGGAGTTGTTCTGGCCCCTGCTCAGCTCCGCCAGTTTCATCATTTATCCACATTCTCTAACAAGCCCCTGTCATTCTGAGCATCTCTTTTCTCAATCACCAGCAGTTTGGCAGGATGATTAGGAAAACTAAATGGAGCCGCCTGATGCTGTTCCGCTCCCAAATTGTAATTTCAAGGTGATTTGAACTCCCTTCCTCTTGGGGTGGACAGGAAAGCTGAAACCTCTCTATTCTGCATGTGAAGCCCAACAGAGAATTAACGTGAATGTATCTTGCTCCAAAGTGCATGTTACATCAGCGGGACAATCAATTTCACAATTCTATAAAGCTGATTGAAACATGATTACAGAGCAAACTGGAACTTTCTTCTAAGGTTTCTAAATGGCACTGCTCCTCAGGAAGGGAGGGACATGTGCAGCAGGAGAAGGAGTGAGGGGTGGCAACGTATTCTTTAGGGAACTCTCAGGTATTTTGGTAACAAAGGAAAAATAACTATATCCCACTCTTAAAGCAACAATACCCCCAAATAAAGTAAAATAAAAATATGAACAGCACATCTCAGGGTCAGCCAAACCTTTCCCCCCATTAATTCTGGATTCTGCATGAAAGACATAGAGCCTGAAACTTCTTCATTTCTGTGTCTAGCAGCAGTGATTCCTTTCCTACAAATGGATAATGAGAGGAGACATGAGCGGGTCACACTGTATCCTACTTCCACGGGCCTCCAGCTGGCTCCCTGGCAACCAAGAACCTCCGCTGTTAGACACCCGCAGGCCTGCCTTCCCTGGTTAGTGCTCCATCCATGATTTCCAGACTTTCTCTGACACCCCTTATCCCCATCAAAGCTTATCAGTGCTTTGTCCCATTATTTCTAGGCCATGTTAGGTGACTGGGGGATAGGATTATATAGTAAGAGCAAGGAATTTATGAGTTAGAAGACCTGTATTCCAATTCCTGATTTGCTACTTATAATCATGTGACCATGAGCAAATCAATTTTCTGGGTCTTTGTTTCCTTATTTGTAAAATAGGGATAAATTAGAAAAGAGGAGAAAGAGAGGAAACTATAAGCTGCCATAAAAAAATCAGTTAGCAGCAGCAGCAGCAATAGTAACACCACAATATGTCTTTACTCATAAATTGATGGCAAGGCCTTTAAGAAAGAAGGATTTTTTTTTTTGCTCTCCTGGTTAGCTCAATCCTAGCAATCTACACCTCCCTTGCCCTTCCCCCAGTCCCATTTGTGTGTTTCAGAGGGACAATGAAAGAGAATTTTCTACAGTGGTTAACGCCTACAACATCAATACACAGCTAAAGCTATATGCTCTTCCAAACCTAGAAATTCTGCTTCATGAAGGTTTATACTCTCTAGGGGCTCAACCACAGATCTGGAAGCATACACTTTCTAGGTCTCAGGCACATACCTGAAGGTATGTACATTGTTCAGGGCAAGGTGCCCAGCTGGAGGCTTGCATTCTCTCTCCTAGCTTCTTAAACTGTGGTTCACAACTGAATGTAGTTGCAAAATTATGATTTATTATCAGTAAATGTTTGATTTGTATATGGATTTTATATACCTATATACTCAGGGTCACTTGAAAATTTTTATGATGAAAAGAGGTTATTTTAAGAAGCTCTGCTCTAGGATTCAGGCACCCAGTGGGACATATGCTTTCTTGAGGACTCAGCCACTCAACTGGAGGTATATAGTCAAACTCCAGTTCTATCTTACATCATGTCACATCAGGAAAAAAAGTTGCTTCATTTTATCTAACTTTACCTTACTTACCCCCTCCCCCAATATCTGTTAGAATTTTTCTAATTTCTAGCACTTTAATAGATTTGTCACATTTCACGTGGCTTCTTTCTATTTTTCTTTCTATTCTGATTATGATCACAATTTCCAATCTATTCAAGGACACTGTGGGGTATAGTAGAAATAGCATTAGACTGGAAAAAGGGGGAGACCTGAGTTCTAATTACAGCTCAGCTACTAATAATTTGCATAGCATTTTAATTTTCAGAACACTTTACATACATGGCCTCATTTGATCTTCACCACAGCCCTCTGAAGAGAATATATAAGGGATTGTCATTCCCATCTGGCTGAGTTGTCCTAAAGTCACATGAACAGGCAAGTTCTTTCCCCTGTGCCAATCTCAGTTGCTATTCTTTAAAATGAGGAGACTGAATTAGCCTGTTACTGAGGTTCTTTCTGAAGAGTGACACAGCTATGTTTTATAAAAGAAAGGTGGGGAAAGGAATGAAGCAGGAGACAAAGCAATTGTGACTTTTCTGCAATGTATTCAGGTCACAAAGATTTCATTAGATTTACTAAAACATGGCTAATGAAAAATAAGACCCTTTTAAATTTTACCTACTTTCTGAACATTACAGTCAACTCAGCTTTCTAGGCTTTGCACCCCATTGACATTAATTAGAAAACTCCGTATTAAGGAAAGCTTTTAATGAGCTGTTATTTCAAAAGGTTTTATTGGCGAGCAGCACTGTTCAGTTTAATATCACATAAAACCGCATCCTTAGAGATTGTCTTGATAAAACTGAGATATTGATGGGCTAGCCAGCTTCTTTAATCCACCTTATGGAGGTCTTGGTTTTAAGGTGATATTCCAGTAACACCCCAGTAGGGCCAGAACTACCCATTTTGACACTGAGGGCAAGCTTCATAAAGAATGCCTGTGGCAAAGAGTCAGGAACATCCTCTCAAATCAACTTATTAAATCTCAACTTCTCATAGCCAATGTTTCCAAGGTCTGTTGATTCTATCTTTGCAGCATCTTTCAACTGTATCCCGTTCTTGTGATACAGTTACTACCATGGAGCTTCCTGCCACAAGTCTCTCCTCACTCCAGTCCATCCACCATTCAGCCACCAAAGTGAGTTTCCAAATTATTCCAGCTCTACCATGTCACTCTATTACTGAGTAAATCCTTTGGCTCTTTATGGCTTCCTGATCAAATATAAAATTCTCTGTTTAGCATTCAAAAATTTTTATAACTTAAACTCCTTCTTTCCCCACTTCCCACATAAACCTTTTGAGTATTAGCAATGTTCTTGACACATCAGTCTCCCTGTCTTAAAGAGTAATAACTGAGGCTGGCATAGGGGAAGGAACTTGCCCAAGTGGTTGCATGTTCATATGACTTTGGGGCAACTCAGTCAGATGGGTATAATAGTCTATTATATGTTCTCCTCAGAGGTCTGTGGTGAAGATCAAATGAGGCCATGTAAGTAAAGTGTTCTGAAAATTAAAATGATATGCAAATTATTAGTAGCTGAGCTATAATTAGAACTCGGGACTCCCCCTCTTCCCAGTCTAATGCTATTTCTAATACACCCCACAGTGTCCTTGAATAGGTTGGAATTTGTAATCATAATCAGAATAGAAAGAAAAATAGAAAGAAGCCATGTGAAATGTGACAAATCTATTAAATGAGCTGTTATGATATGCTTCATAAAAGTTTATTCACCAATCAACACTCAGCTGAAAAAAAGAGAGCAATCAAGAAACAACTTTAAGACATACATCCTAGAATCCTAGATACTTGCCCATCTGGATGGATACTCAAGGAAATAGCAAAATTATTATAGATGGATAAAGCACCAGTCCTGAAGTCAGGAGGATCTGAGTTCAAATTTGATCTCAAACACAATACTTCCTAGCTGTGTGATCCTGAGCAAATCACTTAACCTCAATTGCCTCAGGGGGAAAAGTTATTATAGAGAGGCTTTCTCCTGGAGGTGAAAAGGAAAAAGGTGGGGTTGTGAAAGTATTCATGCAAAGAA